>NC_087209.1:88080891-88085891 GCF_015104395.2 Macrobrachium nipponense | reverse complement strand
AGATTAAGATCAATACAAATTTTTCGTCTCCTTCCTCGATAACTATCGGTATTAAAAAGGACGTTTCTTCCATTTTTCTCAGTGTATCTTTCGTGCCATCCAGGCTAATGGACTGAAAAGAACATATGAAGAGGATGCAGAATTTGCACTATATCTCCGTTATTTCCCCGCCATAGCATATGTGCCTGTTGATTCGGTAGTCAGTGCATTTGAATTGCTATGTGATGCTGATATCCTCCCGAGTGAAGCAGAAGACGTAGTGGACTATTTTGAAGATACGTGGATAGGCCTTCCTGACAGAAGAAACCGTCGTAGACCTCCCAAGTTTGAGCTCGACCCCCCAGATGCTGAAGCCTTGCCGAGGATGGGGGGCTTAGGGTTCAGCAGCTGGGCCCTGATGACTGGTGGGAACTACTTTCTCGCTGGGCCTTGGTGCCCAGCTGTTGATCCAACTAAATAAGTCAGCTCTTTTTCTTTTACTAAAACTTTTCATCCTTCTGCTTCCTCCCCCTATAAGTCCCATAGATCATCGTATAATTTGGATTAATTGTTGTGGATTTTTCAACCTTTGTAAAATTTATTAGACATGAAAATAGGAAAAGATATCATGGCTGGGACTGGGTTTATATCCAAAACTAAATAGTGGGAACTGTGGTAGGATCATCAACTGCCCGATAATGTTCGGACCTGAGAGATCAGGCGGAACTATTCTTTAGAGCTGTTGTTGTCGGTGAATTGCTGTCGGTAAATTCGCCTAGACCCACTGGCAATATATTCATATTGGGAAATTCTCAAAATTCTCAAAAATGTTGAAGGTGATCTTTTGTTAAAACAAGGATTCTAGTGTCATTCATGTCTGGGTATTAACAGCATAAGATCTCAAGTCCAGGTCAAACAAGAGGTCATAGTCGTTGCTGGTATTATTCTGTAGGTATAGGTCAATTCCAGGCCCAGAGTCTTTTTCTGTGTACATCCAGTGTTGATATTATTGCTGGTACAGCTGGTATTAACATGACGTTTCGACCTCCTCACAGGTTATCTTGCCGAGTCAGTAGTTGGACTGAAGCAATAGTTTGCGTGTTGGTAATTATAATGGCTCAGACAAAAAGCTGAATTCTCATTAGTCTGGAATCTTAAATTGATGGCCGTAGGGATTCTGTTGTGATAACAGCATAGTAGGTGTGCATGGGATGGATGTCAGGAGTCCTGCCTGTAGTGGGTAGTCAGGTATTTCTATCATTCCTGTGGGGGCTCCTGATTATCTGACACTGTTAGGGGGTCGTTCACTGCTCTCCAGGTGGCGATGGGGAGGAGAAAAATTTCCTGAGTAATGTTCAAATTAGGTATTTCCTTTCCTATATGGAGGGCTTCCAGGAGGAGCAGACTTCGGGGATCTGTTGTCTGGTCTATGATCTCGATATTAGGGATAATATAATTTCTTTTTATTTGTATGTTATGGTAGTCGGGGCGTGATTAAATATAGCTCCTTCTTGGATGTGGCAAGAGATTTGCATGTCGATGTATTTGCCAAGACATTCTCTGATAGGGTACGTGTATCGGTAGACCAAACTCGTCTTCTTCAAGGATCCAACAAGGTCCCGCAGGGTTGTTCCTCATCACCAGACTGCTCGTCGTCTTCACTTTATAACCTATTACAAGGTTAATCTTTTTGTCTGGATTAGTGGGACTGGCATTTCCTTTAATGATGCTTACAAGTGTTTGCTCGTCCTCCTTTTAACTCTGGAGGAAGTACCCCTTCTAAAAAAGCTTGATGGGCCGTGAAACATCGGGGCGGGGTTCCTGGTGGTACCAGGCTTCCATAATCTTCCTTCTGATTCATAAACAGCACGATTGTTGAGTCCGTTGACAACGAGGACCTGGACTGAGCATTCCAACTAACTGTATGTGTCGCTCCAGGAGGAACTATGAGAGAGGGCCCTCCTAACAAAGGATGGTGGAACACTTATACCTGTCAGGGTACTTGCTCTCTCCCCTCATACAAATTCCCATGTTCGTCAGCTTTGTGTACACCTTTGTGCTGAATTGGGTATCTTGCTGTTTGACAAGGACGTCGAGGAAGGGGAGGCAATTTTTTATTGTGAATGTGACGCAGCTGTAGTGTATTATGCACATTGCAGCTGCTCTATCTCATCCTGGGAGTCGGCGCAGATGAAGGTATCATCAATGTAGTAAACATACATTCAAGGTTTACTGGAATTCTTGAAGACCCTTTGTTTGACAGTTCCCCTGTAGAAATTGGAAAAGAGGACTTTAGATCCCATCACCACCCTGTCCATCTGGGTGTACATGTGGTTTGTGATGGTGAGCGAAGGGGCCTTCTTGGTACAGATTTCCAGCAAGGCTCAAGGGATGTACAAGGCTGTAGTGTCAAAGTCCCTATAAAATTGAGGGCTTGCTTGTCCAGTTTCATCAGCAGGGCTGATAACTTCTGCTTTAGTCCTTATCTAACTTGAGGAATGCCAGAAGATTGAAGAATTCCTGGCAGACTCTATGAAATGACACAGAATCACCAAGAACCCAATTGATGATATCAAGTAAGATTATTGAGATGGTCAATGCTGCCTCGAACGCCCTGTATCTGCCACTCATTACTGGTGACCATGACTTTGTATAGATCTATGGGATTGTTAAAACCAACAAGTGAAAGAACCCCCTTCAGCCTATAACCAACCAGATCCCTGCCTTGACGTACATGTTGGCTAAGAAACTATACCATTTTGATCTTATATGTCCCAAATAGCCACAGCTTTAAATTGTCAGCCGAGTTCCAAGAAACCCTATGAGCAACGTGCCCCAGAGGATGCATCACTTTGATGGATGTGGTGTCCCTGTTAACAAACGTCCCCGTTGATGAAACCATACAAATGATCTTGGACAGAGTTTACAACGACCTCAACACTCCATTCTGAACATCTTCGAAACCTGCTGGAAATCTGTAACAAGAAGGCACCCCGCAACCACATGTACACCCAGATTGACAGGGTGACAATGGGATCTCCCCTTGGAGTCCCCTCTTCGGCAATTTCCACAATGGTACCATAGAACAGAAGGTCTGCCAGAATTCCAGCAAATCGAGGATGTATGTGTGCTACATTGATGATAACTTTGTCTGCACCAACTTCGAGGATGAGATAGAACAGGTGCGAGGTGCATTTGATAACCACAGCTGCTTCACGTTCACAATAGAACATTACTGAGACTGCAGCTTTCCCTTTCTAGACATGCTTGTCAACAGCAAGACACCCAATTCAGCACAAAGTGTGACACAAAGCCGACAAACCTGGAAATGTGAATGAATGGATAGAGTGAGTGCCCTGACAGGTATAAGGTCTCCACCACAAGCATCATCATGAGGAGGGGCCTCTCTCACTGCTCCTCCTGGAATGTCACACACAATGAGTTGGAGCGTGCGGCCCAGTTCCTCTCTGGCAACAGACACACCAATCGTGTAGTTGATAAATTAATAAGGAAGAATATGGAAGTCTTGCACTACCAGGAACCCCGCCTTGAGGTTCGAGAGCCCGTTAAGCTTTTCTACAAGGGGCACTTCCACCAAAGGAAGGAGGATGAGCAAGCCCTCAAAAACATCCAGACAAAAGATCCCTTAAAGAAGATGAGTGTGGTCTACCATTACACGTGCCCCAATCCGAGGATGCCTTGGCAAATACTTGGATATAACCTCCATGTGATTCTCCAATTGAATTTCCTGCCACACCCAAGAAGGGACCATATTTAAGCACGCCAGGACTGGCTATATAAATGAATAAAAACAAATTATATTATCCTTGATATTGAAATCATGGACCAGACAACAGATCCCAATGCTGCGCCTCCTGGAAGCCCTCCATATAGGAAAGGAGAAAGCTAATTTGAACATTACTCAGAAAAGTTTCTCCTCTCCACAACTTGGAGAGCAGCGAATGACCCCCTCAACAGTGTCAGATAATTAGGAGACCCCACAGAACGATAGGAACCCCACTACAAGCAGGACTCCAGACATCTATCCCTGGGCACACTAGTAAGCCGCTTGCATGACTGAATCCACACGGCCATTAATATGAGATCCCAGACTCTTGAAGCGTCGGACGATTGACGCGTGTGAAAGATCATATCATTTGGTAATCATATCATCAAATCATTAGGTTATCAAGTAACAATGTGCTATACCTCCCCACTAACACTAGCGGTAGCTAGGAAAGCAAGGAGTCTCGCACACTTGCATAGCTAACCCGGCCACTACCCACCGCCCCCCCCCCAACACATAATAAAAAAAACTACAGACACAGGAAACTAACCTTCTAATCACTAGGGGTAGAAGAGAGCCCAAAAACTATCACTTCTAACAAAAGTGGACTTATTACTACTGCAAACCATCGTGGTTCAGCTTCCTCACCCTCTCCCTGTAGGGTGGTGGGAGAGAGGATGATTCCAATATTGAGCCTGATTAAATTACTCTTGCCTTATGGCCCGGGCCATTTGCCTTCTTGCCATGCCTTAATAACACCTTAAGAACCTACAAACTCAGTACAAAAATACGACATGCATTATACTGAACACTATATGACAAATGGGTCTGTCCCATTCAATTTCTTTCTCCCTTATACTTTCCTTTCACCCAACCTTAGGCCCCTTCCAAAACAACCTTACCTTCTTTCTGGGTGACCCTTAGGGATTCAAACCGATTGGCAATCGAACCCCAGCTCCATCTCATCCCCCCCTCCTTGTCTTTCTTCAGTCCACCAACTACTGACCCGTCAAGATGACCTGCGAGGAGGTCGAAACGTCACGTTAATACCAGCTATATCAGAACCAAACCAACCAAAGCTGTACACCAAAGACAACCCCGTCCTGGAATTGACCTATGCTTACGGAATAATACCAGCACTGACTACCAACCCCCCTTGACCTGGACCTGTGATCTGATGCTGCTAATACCTGTATACCTGAATGACAACATCCTGTTTTAATAAAAGATTACC
>NC_087209.1:88035891-88075891 GCF_015104395.2 Macrobrachium nipponense | reverse complement strand
CTCAGAGTATCATTATGCCGCTTCAATGTTAATTCTCATTTATTATTATGCTGCTATTTTTAAATTTATTGTAAATAGTTATTTCACTGCTTTTTCAATGTGTTTGTGTATTATGCTGCCTGATTTTGTATATGATTTATGTACTGCACTGCTTTTTCATTTATACCGTGATCCTTTTGTATATAGTATGGATGGCCTTTTATTATATTAGTTATGCTGCTTATGAAATTGTTTGTTGAATTGTACAAGAATCACGTAATTGGATTATTACTGTGCTGCCTTTATTATTTAATTCATTGTGTATGTTTATTTTGTTTATAACTGGACCTGACTCACTTGTACATTTTGTATATTTTGTATAATAAACTAATTTTAATGTAAATTTTTTTGGTTTTGTTATGCTCCTCCCTCCTTTGTTTGTCACCTGTCGTCAGTCACTACGGCCCAATTGCTTATTTTTAAGAACATGTCTATCTCGAGAGTCGAGATCGTAAGTTACTTTGCTTAAGTCGTTGAGATAATCTTAAAGGGATAAAAACATGGCTGCGCGTTTTATGAAACAAAGGTTGGCTGGTAGGCCTCAGAGAGCGCATGCGCAAAGCGACAAGAGCTGGCAGGCTCAGTGGTTCCCAACACTTGGAATGAAAAGTAAGTTAAAATTAATTCACTAACATATCAGACAAAAGAATTTAATACTTCTTTTGCCGTAACTATTAGGTGAACACTCCTAACTAGCTAGGCTTGCTAACACATGCAATAAACCCTGGCAAGCACTTCCTAATTTGAACTAGTGCTTTCTGGCATGTATCTTACACACAAGCTCGTGCGAGCTCACACAATACACGACAATACAAGATCATAGGATAAAGCTTGGCGCTTCGCCGTTACAATATAATACTTCTAACTAAGAGAACATTCGCATAATTACAAAACAACATTTGTTAAAAATAATCATATTATATGAATGATTTGCCTTACCGTGCTTGAGTCAGTGTGTCTCCCGCAAGTGTGCTCCGATTTACGCTTTGTAAAAAACATAGTTTTACATTTTACAAGAGAGAACGCATTTTACAAGCTTTTCAAGCAAGCTAGGTTCGAATCCTTGGCGAGGTCAGCCATTTTTACTTTTTAAGCCCTGGCCTGAAGGGCCCAAATACGTAAAGGAAAATAGTTGAGGGAAAATGCAGATTAAATTACTTTAACTTACCTTAAAAGGATTTATAGTGTTAATTTACTCTAACCTTACCTTACCTTACAGACCTTCACATCTTGTTCGGGTTGCCCCAGGTGTCCCTCAGTGTGAGGCACCCTCTAATGCTCTACCAGAGAGTTGCTAGTACACTTCCGGTATATTTTGCATCTTCCAATCTTGGATGGTCTGGGATGCAGTTTAGATATTTGTCGAGCTTATTCTTAAACACATCTACGCTCACTCCTGATATATTCCTCAGATGAGCTGGCAACGCATTGAATAGACGCTGCATTATCGATGCTGGTGCGTAGTGGATTAATGTCCTGTGTGCTTTCCTTATTTTTCCTGGTATAGTTTTTGGGCACTATTAATCTACCTCTGCTTGCTCTTTCTGATATTTTTAGTTCCATGATATTTTCTGCTATTCCTTCTATCTGTTTCCATGCCTGAATTATCATGTAGCTTCTCTTCTCCTTTCTAGACTATAATAATTTAAGAATTGTAGTCTTTCCCAGTAGTCTAGGTCCTTAACTTCTTCTATTCTAGCTGTAAAGGACCTTTGTACACTTCTCTATTTGTTGCAATATCCTTTTGATAGTGTACCATATCATATTGCAATATTCAAGTGGACTACGAACATATGTTTTATAAAGCATAATCATGTTGTTCAGCTTTTCTTGTTTTGAAGTGCCTTAACAACATTCCATTTTTGCTTTACATTTTGCCAACAGAGTTGCTATTTGATCATTGCATAACATGTTCCTATTCATCATCACACCAAGGTCTTTAACTGCTTCCTTATTTGTGATGGTCTCATTATAGGTCCCTTATGCATATAGCTTTCTTTCTCTGTCTCCATAATTTATTGATTCAAATTTATCAGAGTTAAATACCATCCTATTTACCTCTGCCCAATCATATACTTTGTTAAGGTCTCTTTGTAGAGCGTTCCTATCTTCATCACAAGTAATTTCTCTACTTATTCTTGTGTCATCTGCGAAACTACTCACTACCGAATCCTTAACATTATTGTCTATGTCTTCAATCATAATAACAAACAGTATTGCAGCTAACACCGTACCTTGCGGCACACCGGATATTACCTTGGCTTCATACCGATTTCTCGTCGTTTGCAATAACTATCTGTTTTCTGTTGTGTAAAAATTCTTTTAACCATCTTCCTACTTTATCCACGATATTGTGTTTTCTAATTTTCTTCGCTAATATATTATGGTCTACTTTATCAAAAGCTTTTGCAAAGTCTAAATAAACCACATCTGTTTCATTTCCGCTTTTCAATATTTTTTGAATATGTTTTCACGGTGGACTAACAGTTGGGTTTGTGTACTTTTTGCCGGTACGAAACCTGTTGTCCTTTATTAAAAACAAATTATTTTTTTTATTACAATGTTTCATAATATTTTTCTTCATTACCCTTTCATACACTTTCATAATATGTGATGTTAGACTCACAGGCCTATAATTACTTGCCTCTAGTCTGATCCACTTTTGAAAGTAGGGGTAAATATGCTAATTGTGCTCATCATATCTTGCTGTATCTACACTTTGTCTTAATAATATTGCAAGTGGCTTTGCGATAGAATGAACTACTTTCTTTAACAAAATAGCAGGAATTCCATCTGGCCCTGCAGCAGCTCCATTTTTAATTTTCATTAATAGCCTGCACAATATCAGCTTCATTATATCTATGTCAGCTAAATATTCACTATTTTCATCCCTTACTTCTATATCATTATCTTCATTATCTATTCTAGGGGGTGAATTCTCTCTTATATCGTTCTGCCAGTATGTTGCAAATTTCCTTTTTTCATTCGTTAATCTCCCTTCAATTCTCATAGGGCCTATTTCTATTCTTCTTTTATTCATCTTCTTCGCATATGAGTATAATAGTTTGGGGTTTTGCTTGATATTTAATAGGGTTTTTTCTTCCAAGTCCCGTTTTTCATTTTCTTTTGATTGTATAATCTTTTGTTCTGCATTTTCTATCTTACTTTTTAGTTCTATAACTTTCCATGCATTTTTTTCTTTTGCAAGACCTTTTTTCCATTTTCTGATTTTCTGGAACAAGATCCTTCTGTCTCTTGGTATGCATGAATGATGTTTTACTTTTCTTCTTCGGTATATATTTTTCCACTATTATCTCCAATATTTTATATAATATCTCCGTATTTACCCTTATGTCATCACTTACGAAAAGTTATCCAATCTTTGTTTAATTCTTCATTAATTTCTGACCATTTATATTTTTACTGTAGAAGTTGTATTTTCCATATCCTTCCCACTTTTTCATTTTCTTGCTTGTATCTATTTTTCACTTGCTTTGGAATGAACTGTTAATTCTATGACATTATGGTCTGAAATACTCGCATTATAAACTATTATTTCTTTAACATAATTCATCTCGTTCACAAATACTAGGTCTAAAGTATTTTCCTTTCTTGTTGGCAGGTGATTTATTTGTTGAATGTTGTATTCTAGTAGCATATCTAATAGCTTTTCAAATTGCCTCTTATCTTCTGCACTACTATTACTCTCTTTTTTATATGTATAAGTACAACCACAATCTCCTATTCGTTCTTTCCATTCTACGAAAGGAAAGTTGAAGTCACCAGATAGGAGAATAGTCCAGTCCTTGTGATTTCTACATATATCATCCAATTTTTCAATTATTAAGTCAAACTCTTTAGTGTTAGGAGGTCTATATATTACTATGTTCATCAATTTTTCAGATTCAAATTCTACCGCTATTAGTTCACATTCTGAGTTACTATATTTCTCATATATTTTTCCTTGTTTTTTGTCTTTCCCATATATTGCGGTTCCCCCTTGATTCCTATTTTTTTTCTATCTGATCTATAAGTTTGGAACCCTTTTATTTGATCATCATTCCCAGTCTCTTGGGAATACCAGGTTTCGACTTATATTCATTATATCTATTTTCTTTTCATTTTGGGTTAGTTCTTCTAAGTTTCTTCTACTCTATTTTTCTTTTTGAGTTACTCGTAACTAAACCCTGCGCATTCATCACTATGATGGTTTGCGTGTTTTCTCCTTCATTTAATACTGGTAGTAATAAGGATTTTCCCATGGCTCTTCCTGTTCTGGTATGTTGTTCTTTTTTCATTTCCAGAAATTCTGACATTAAAAAATCCAACTTTTCCATAATATTTGATCTTCTTCATCATAATTATTAATTTGTGTCTGAATCTGCAATTTTCTCCGCCCTTTCTGCAATATCCTCTTGCATAATAAATACAGTTATTATCTCTTGAGTAGAATTTCGGAGCTGATGCTTTGAAATTTTTTGCTGACACCTCTGCATATCTCATTGGTGGTTTGCTTTTCTCTTTTACCTGATATTCTTGATTTCTCTCTTTATTTGTTTCTTTCTTATTTTGGATTTTATTACTTGGTTGGTTATTTATTTGATTATGATTCATGGCTACAGGGTGCATATATTTGCATTTTTTTGTCGAACTTACATCCTTTTCCTTCTTTAGGTTTTTACATATTTTTGGATGCAGATCTCTGCAATCATCCCCATATCCATCTAAGTATGCACATTTACCATATATTTCATAGTTTTGACATATCTTAGGATGTTTGTAGTAACATCTTTCTCCAAATCTGCAATTCCCTCTTTTTCAAAAGGTTGCAGATTTTGTCTTTCTTGTCTATTTTTTCCTCTTTCCCGTCATTGTATAGATCTGGGTAGAGCCTCTTCGGATTTGCTTTTCTGTTGTCATATCGTAATTTATTTCTTCGTAGGTATGCTGCTTTATTGCCTCATATGTAGTATCAATGGAGTATCTCTGCATCCATACTTTTATCTTGTTCTTTGTTTTCCTTATTTTTTCTGTCATTTCATTTTTGTTTACTTCTCTTCCGTTTTCTCTTCTTCTTTTTCTTCTTCTTCTTCCTCTTCCTCTTCTTCTTCATCCTCAACTATTTGTAACATTCAATCTTGATTTAATAACATTGTCTATCCATGATAGACATGTTGAACAAAAAATTCTTGTATCTTTTCTCAAATCTTGTATTACCTCAGCACACTGTGGATGGGTCGGAATGTTGCATGCAGCACATTTTCTGATTAGGTTTGTGGATTGACTATGCTATACCAAACCTACCACAGTTTGCATGCTTTTGGCATTCTTTTTCCTAATGCATCATTAGGATATTCACAAGATTCACCTTATTCATTTTCTTTGTCGGAATATGTTGGTTTATGTATATTTTCTTTATGAGTCTCTTGACCACTTGGATTTTATTTGGAACTTCTTCAATTATTTTCAAGATGTTTTCATTAGATTTGTTCCAGTTTGAAGGATTATATCCATCTAATATATCTATGAATGCTTTTGTATCTTTTTGGTTAGGACTGTTGCTGATTTCATAGATGAGAAATGCCAGTTCCCTTCCTGCTACCTCATCATATTGCGAATCTGCTAGACACGCCAAATTACGCCACCTTTTCCCGCAGTTGGAACTTACTGCCATCTTGTTCTGATTTATAGTTTACACTTGATAAACTAACTTAGAAGACGTTTTACCTACTATTTTTTCACACTAATCTTATCACCGATAGTTCACGAACACTTCTAGATATTTCTCAAATTCTAGTCGTATGTTAAACTTGTGATATCTGTTGATTATTGTGACTTCACGCGGGTACGTCTCACCAAGCAAGATGGCTACTAAGAGAGAGGTCGCCAGAAAACTCAGCTAATTACTTTACATACATTTAAAGGAGGCTGCTTAATAGCCTGGGAAAGTAAATGCAACTTGTCCACACATGGGACCAATATTTATTATCTCTCACAAGGGGATAGTTGGCTAAAAATGAGGTTCACGTAAAAGCTGGCTTTCAAATTGTTCAGAATATTTTGCGGTAATGCATCATTTGCGGGCGGGTGCAAAGGGACTTGGGGACACGTGACTCAGGAAATCTGGGAAGAAATCCCAGATTAGACACAAAATAATCAAAGAGTTATTGCACAAGTTACAGTTACTCACTTTGTCTTAAACACTAGGGAGGAACTCTTAGCGTTAATGAAATATTCAATGACTTCATTTGTCTGGGACGATCACACAAGGGAGGCAGATGCCACGAGGCAGTGAGAGGAACAAAGGAATGTTCATTTGAGAATTAGGAGATTGAATTTTGAAAATGGGGGGGATAATTACGACACTAGGAGGAAAAGAACTGGCAATATGACTGATTCACAAGACGTACCTGGATGCCATAACAAGTGGACCTTTGTGGAAATGCGGCGCTCGGCTTTGTCTCAGGTCTGGGCGTACCAGTAACGCCTTGGTAAGCCTAAATGGAAGGCTCGTTAGGACATCCGTCCGAGGTTAAGCGACTGGAGCTGAATGAGGTCGGAAGCCAGGTGTGTTTCATGGGGGATGGGTTCAGCTTACATGCCAAGAGCAGGGGATCTGGAAACAGAACATACGGCCAGCAAAGGGTTCACAGGAAAAAGGAGCTTAAGACGTAGGCCTAATAAGTACCTGGCTACCTACACCCTTCCTTTTGGGATACGTCCCTAAAAGCTGACAAGTCTATACTCTCCCTCTCTAACAGGAAATTCTTATCTCTGGCTGGCGTGCTTTGGGTGTTCCCGCCTAAAATCAGCTGATATTTGGGTAAATATGGCTGCTCTTTTAGGAATAAAATTAATTAAATACTGCTGGGAAGACGAGGCGGTCAATAAATGTAACAATATATATATATATATATATATATATATATATATATATATATATATATATATATATATATATATATATATATATATATATATATATATATATATATATATATATATATATATATATATATATATATATATATATATATATATATATATTATATTATATTTGTGTGTGTGTGGATACTAGCTGTACCCGGCACGCGTTGCTGTGGCTCAGTCTGGTTAAGTGGAAGAGAAAGCTCTTTTCTCTTACTCTCTCTCTCTCCCTCCAACCATCACTGTCTATCCCTCTTTCTTCTCACTAATACCAACTGTCTCGCTCTCTCTCTGTCTGTCTCTCTCTTTCTCTCTCTCTCATTGTCCTTTTTTCCTTTTTCCTCCCCCCTAACACCCCATCTACTCTCTCTCACTTCCTCCCCCTCTCATTCTCTCTTTGTCTACCCTTTTTTTTCTCAAACTCCACCCTCTTTGATGTCAATTGATGTTTACCCAATAGTATTCTTTTCCAAATGATAAGTAATATGCATAAATTATGAATGATAAATTCGTAAAGTAACTAAGTCTGCAGGCATAACCAGCCCTGTTTCACGGGCAGAACCAGCTCCGTTTCAGAGAATCCCTTGTCAACTCCACCTCCGAAGCTTGAAACTCTATTATAAAAACATGCGTATTCGAATGCAATGTTGTGTCAAAAGTTTCAAAGCAGTCGGTGAAAAAACTTTCGGAGATTTAAAATTCTGAACAAACGAACATTTCCATATATATATATATATATATATATATATATATATATATATATATATATATATATATATATATATATATATATATATATATATTTCTGCAGCTAGTTTTGGACAACAACGGCCCCTCCAGTTTGTTCCTGTTTTCACACCATGTTTTCCTGGATGTTCGTGTTGCTGTTTCACTTTCGACTCCGATCTACTGGCTTACTACATTTCCGTGACCTAATTCAGCGAAGATACGATCGCCCGTTGCTGCTGACATGTCGCAAGTTGGAGAATACCTTGAAGAAGTGGTGGAAGGCCAAGCTCGACCTGGAATTTTTACAATACTGCCAACTGAACCATGTTACGCCGAACTTTGTAAAATTTAAGTTTTGTATGGACGCTCTCTTTATAATGCCAAATTTTATCAGACTCTACCATAGCCCTGTTAACCATTGAGATTTGTAACAAAGAGAAACTCATTGAACAGCATATGAAACGCAATCACCCCTTGTACAATGAAATTCATAACAGTCTTACACTTATTGACCTCATTATATTTAACTGGTTACTAACTAAGGAGTTGAATTCCTATATCGAAAGAATACAAAATACCTTTAATAATAAACTAAAGAATTTGGGCATCTTTAAACCTAATTACAACTTAACTAGGAAGGAGGAATTTCTTTTATCTTTTGGGTTGGACTTCTGTTTACCTAATTATAAACCCTCTTACTATGAATATTACCTGCCTTTTGAAGTACTTTTTGCCAAACTAAAGAACCTGCCTTTAAATGCAAATATGCCGAAATTTCAAACCGAACTATCTGCTTTTGCCCACACTAATTATAGCAAACTGAAAACTAGATGGGCTCCTTTCTTTAATAAAGATGATTTAAACACACTTCGTAAATTGAGTAAAAATGAAGACCTGATATTTTCAAAACCAGATAAAGGTAAAGGAACCGTTATTCTAAACAGGGTCGATTATATTCATAAGATGCAAACTATTTTATCGGATGACTCTAATTTCTGAAAATTGGTGAAAAGAAAAGTTTTTAAACTCAATTTCAGAAACGAGGACAGAATCAACCGTTTTTAAAAGTCTCTAAAGGACAAGCATACAATTAATCATGCTACTTACGACGAGCTCTTCGTCACTGGCTCTTCTTTTAGTGTCATGTATGGGCTTCCGAAAATACATAAGGAAAATTATTCCTATGAGGCCAATCCTTTCGTCTTATACAACTCCAAGCTACAAAATTGCCAAATATCTCATCCCTTTATTGGAAAGCTTATTTAATAATGAGCTTAGTCTTTCTAATTCCTTAGAATTTAAAAAACTATTTTGTTTGTGTCAGGATTCAGATTTAATCATGGCTAGTTTTGACATAGAATCCTTATTTACTAATATACCCGTGGAGGAAACAATTGAGTATATTTTCGATACTATTTTTACTGATGATGAAAGTGTTCAACATGCTTTTAACCGTTCTGATTTTAAGAAGTTGTTAGAGTTGGCAGTGCGGGACACTGCCTTTGTCTTTAATGATGAGGTATACGTGCAAGTTAAAGGTGTGGGCATGGGTAACCCACTGAGTTGCACATTCGCTAACATTTTTATGCACAAATTTGAGAGACTGCTGGACAGTTGTCCCTCTCCTTTTAAAACCCTTATTTTATCGCCGATATGTGGATGACACTTTTGTTCTTTTTAAGGACCTTTTGCACTGTGACTCGTTCTTGCAACATGCCAATTCTTTACATCCCAACGTATGAATTGGAAAACAATAACCAACTGCCTTTCTTAGATACGATTGTTATCCGTGACGACGACCGTTTTCACACAGGTATATTTCGAAAGGCAACGTTCACAGGCCTTGGTCTTAACTTTCATAGTTTTTGTTTTTTCAATTTTAAATCAAATTCGTTGTCCACCCTCTTCCACAGAGCCATGACATAAACTTCTGATTGGAGTCTTTTCCACAAAGAAATCGGAATCCTTTACGATTATTTTAAATCAAATTGTTACCTCCTAATCTCTGGAAATTTCAGTTCATTTCATCCTCCAGCAGCATACATTTGGCCCAGAAACTCAAGTTTTATATACGATTTCCTTATATGCATGACACATCTTTTTTTACCTCACTTAAGGAGAATTTTAATCAATCATTTTCCAGCTGTTGATGTTAAGTTTATCTTAATGAACCCTAGAACTATCAGTAATATGTTGCGTCATAAAGAGAGATTACCTCCTTTAATGCAATCCGGCGTTGTCTACATTTATACTTGCTGCCGATGCAATAGGCAGACTTACGTTGGAAACACGCGCCACTTGCTTAAGGTGAGATGTGATGAAACATATGGGCATTAGTTTCCGTACAGGGTGTAAACTGTTCAACCCAGAACTATCTAACATTAGAAATCATGGGAAATTTTGTAAAAATAGTATAAATTATAAGGATCTTAAGATATTGTTATCAAGTCCATACGCACATCACCTTCCAAATTTAGAATCTCTAGCTATAAAGAAACTAGTTCCAACCTTGAACAACAACTCTTCATCTGTTCCCTTGTACATAGCTTAATAAACCAGGCCCTTTTTCTTCTTGTTTACTTTCCGATTGCGTTTTCCATACAGCAACCGAACGTCGTTCAGACAAGGTGTCTTTTCTAACTATTCCAAATTTTAATAAGCCTTTAGTATATATATATATATATATATATATATATATATATATATATATATATATATATATATATATATATATATATATATATATATATATATATTTCGTTTTACTTTATTATTGAGAGTAACTTGTATTTCAATATTGTGAATTTCCTTGTATTACTTTATTCAATGTGTTGTTGTTTTTTTATGTCAACAAAAATAATTTAATGCTGTATTGTATATCATTTTTATCTTTTATTTTAGTTTGGATGACGAGACATTGGTCTCGAAAACGTCGCAAATGAAAATAAAGTGACATATGTTTAATGCTGTCTTCTTCAACGCCTTCTGATTTATATATATATATATATATATATATATATATATATATATATATATATATATATATATATATATATATATATATATATATATATATATATAGTATATATGGGATGTTTGGAAGTCAATGAAAAACTCTGTAGGTGTCACAAGTGGCCTAAAAAAGCGTTTATGATTTTGATAAGTAGGTTATTTGGAAAAAACTGTGAATCAATGGTAAATGACATATGTCGCCGAGAATAATTTAAGGTTTTGATCATGAGGAACTGCAGAGCACTAACTCTGCAAGGATGGAACTATGCCGTGGTCATGTGTTCTCCTCTAAGAGCGGAGTCTACGAAATCCCCCCATTCCCATTCCTCAGTCAATGTCTCATCCGAATAGCAAAGAGGATCCTCCAGAAATAACCGAAATAAATTGTGGCCATATGTCTCATCTGGATATTGCGGTGCCTCTGTTTCAAGGTCTCACGTGCGAAATTCTAGAACGTGTGAGATTTCAAGTCTATTTAGATTCTGTGAGAGCGATGTGACACATCTTTTATGTGCGTATTCAGATTTTAAATGAAGGAGCCTTTTTTACGCCCTCTATCGTAAATGATGAAATAAATTAGGTTCGGCGTTTATAACATGTGAAACCAAACTTGTATTTTGACCATTGATACAATTATAAAAATTCATGGAAATTCAAATCTTTTAGAAAACTATGATAAATCAATATTGGCACTTACAGGCTTTAATTCAGATGAACCACTTCCACGCATTTTCTAAACGAAGGGAATTCAACGCCATTTCGTGCTTTCATGAGTTACTAGAGAGATTCTGTCGTTTCAGGCAGCGATGACCGAAATGTTTTTTCTCGTCAAAATATGCAACAGCAACTGCATTGCTTCATCATCTAATTCAGGTTTTTATTGTTTTCGTTAAATATCGTATTAGCAATAAATAATTTCCAGTGGATTTTACATGCCAGTCAATGATAATGATTTATTTTCGACAGAGTTGTGTTTCACCTCCGACAAAAATTTTTATTCATTACTGAAAATAGACATCTTTGGTTATTAGTTAATATCTGCTTATTTTACGGCAATAATAATAATAATAATAATAATAATAATAATAATAATAATAATAATAATAATAATAATAATAATAATAATAATAGAGTCGCATGCGTCACTTCATGACGCTTGCATTTTCGACATAATTTCAATTTTGCAAACACCAAAAGAACATGTAAAGTAATCATGCAAAAATATGGGGGAGTGTTTTTTGTGATATAGAACATCCAGGTGTTTTGCCCAAAGCTATTTTTTTCCTTCGGATAGGAGTTCCAGGGAACAATAAGTTCAATTCGTCTCTCTGTCAAATAGGTCATAAACGCCCAGAGTCTCACTTTTCAACCCTTAATGTCATCATAAATCAGATTAGTGTCAAAATAAGTTCAGCTAGTTTCGTTCCACTTAATATACCTTCGAAGCTTAAAATTCCCGTCAAGACACTGTGAATACAATAGCTCTACATGAAACCACTGAAAATTTTCGATGAGATTCTCGGATTAGCAACAGGGAACATTGTGGCGCACCCTTTGAGAACACTGCATAGCCATTAACGAGTCCATCTGATGAATTTCCAGCGAGACCCGTCTTTTAAGTCTTTTATCTAATTCACTTATCCAATTCCGCATAATCCCTTTATAATGACCTCCAGCGGTTATTAGCATTTCAATCCACCCAGACTTGCTGGCCACCTTCTCCTACCGCCATGGTGTAAAACTCCCTAGGGGCACAGTAACTCATTAACATTGATCCTGCAGCTGAGTCCTCGACACTGTCACAGGGCATTTAATTTTGACCAGACTTGAACCCTTTTCACACCTACTACTTCCGCCCACCCTCAACCTCTCTCTTTCTTCTCAGCAACGCCCCTTTCCATTGTTGTTTATTGTGACACTCGTTTCTGACGAAATATTGTTCTCTTTCTAGCACTACCTTGAGATTTGAAGGATTTCCCTTTAGACGGCAGAACAAAAAAAATTCGCCATTCGAAAACATCCAAGATGGCGACTGCAGACAGGGATATAGGGGCCTAGGATCACCTCTACCTCTATTGTCCATCTTTAGAGTTGAGAGAGACTCATCCGGCCCAGTTCCTTGGCTTACACCTGAAGCCTACAAACCCTTCCTAAAGGCGCATTTACACCGGTGCAACTTTTCGTGCGCACAGGAGGCATGCGCCTATTTCAAGGAGAGGCAAGCAGAGGCATGCCTCAAATCTGTGTGCACGGGCCAATGTACACACACTCACTTAGGCGTATGTGTCTCTCATCCCAGATTGGGAGACTCATGCAAAATTCGCCAGTTGCATGCCAGCCACCATTGGATATACATGTGTTTACTTTATTTCCAGTATGGCGAATTGGTCAAACGAAAAAAATATTAACTTCATTGAGGATTATCGTTCCTTTACTTGTCTGTGGAAGGCTAACTTCAATAATTATAAAGACAGGGTCAAACTGAGTGATGCCCTGCTGTTCCTGAGAGCAAAATAGGATTTAGGGACGTCAAAGGCAGTCCTAAACAAAATAAAATGCTTTCGGTCACACTTCCGACGAGTACACTAGGACTACATGACGCCTTTTCCTTCGATCTCGTCTTTGTCTTTAAATAACACCAGCTGCGGCAGCAGCAACTGCTTGGTCGAGAGGAGACATTTTAACGACTGCTTTACTCAAGGTGTGAACAGAAACAGGCATCCGCACACAGGCATACGGCTATGGCATGCGTGTACGTACGTATTGCACCATCAAAATGTTAAATACTCTGTTTTTCTGGGATGTTCCTAAGGGCTTCACGTGTCTGTAGCCCGCAGTTTATTGAGGCTAAGATTAAAACCATTTATGATATTGCATTGAAAGTTAAATACCCAAGGACTTTTGTTGATGTGGCATGGAAAAGAGCTAGAAAAACATTTTATCTAACTAATGACAAACTTGAATTTAGTAAGGATAACATTTTAAAATTACCTTATGATGAAAGGTTTTTAGATATCCCTAGAATTTTAAAGCTTTTTAACATAAATGTTGTTTTCAGTAATATTATTGTCATGAGTTTAGTAATGAAAAATTTTCATAATGATCTTCCAGGTTGCATATATGAAATACCTTGCATATAGTGTGATAAAGTCTATTACGGACAGACCGATATACCTCTTTCACAACGTCTCAAACAGCACCAATATTCTGTGAGAACTGGGCAAACATCGAATGCATTATGAGAGATTTAGATCACCTATTAACTGGAGTCAAGCAAGAGCCTTAATCCCCATGTAATGAAACAGTTAAAAGGAATATCATTGAATCTTGTTTTCATCAAGTCAAATAATAGAAATGTTCTAAATGTAAGTCTTGGTTTATTTAAACTTGATGCCTTCATAACGAAAAAAAGTTGTAGATAAATATAAACAACAGAATTTATATACTTTAGTTTTACATGTTTTTGGACTGTACGTTGTATGTACGTTGTAGTTTTTGTTAGGGTTAAATCTATGTTTAGGTTTGTGACCGTGTGATATCCGATAATCCTTGATTATCTCTTTAACTTTACCTTTTTGACAATTACCTATCTGGTATTTTTGATCTTGTTTACCTGATAACTTTCTGTCCAATTGTATTTTCATTCGCTCCTTGACAGTGTGTTAGTAAAGACGAAAGAGCTTGGATTTCGGACAATCATTTTCCTGTGGTATTCGCTTATTTAATGAAGTCGCGTATATCTACTGTGATTTTTTGAGCATATATATATATATATATATATATATATATATATATATATATATATCATATATATATATATATATATTACATACATATATAAATATGTATAATATATAGATATATATATATATATATATATATATATAATATATATATATATATATATATATATATATATATATCTATATATATATATATATATATATATATATATATATATATATATATATATATATATCTATATATATACATATATATATATATATATATATATATATATATATATATATCTATATATATATATATATATATATATATATATATATATATATATATATATATATATACTACATATATAAATATATACATATATAATATATATATTTGTGTGTGTGTGTGTGTATGTGTGTGCGTGTTTGTGTGTATGTGTGTCTGTTAGTAAGTATGTGATGCTTACAATTAAAAGGAAAAGTAATTAACACAGTTTAACATAATAACAGTGACATGCTAATACTATGAGTATAAAAATTTGTTCACTAATCATAATTTCCATCTTCAAGACACTGTTCAAACAGGCAGATAAATACTTTTGTTATTTATTCGCAATAACATGTCTGATAGGCAAAGATTTTTTATTTTTATTTTTTTTTTTATCTTTTTATGTGAATGGGACTCCCGCTTTGTAAGCCCTTTCCGTCTCCTCCCCACAACACCCCCACCTTTTGATGCCAATGATGTCTTACCTACACAGTATTTTTTCCTCGCTGCTAAGTTACATGTACACCAAATTTAATTGAAATTGCTTAATGCATGTAGAGGTGTATGTGGCCCAAACACATATATCCATATATATATATATATATATATATATATATATATATATATATATATATATAATATATATATCGAACTACAAATGTCCTTTAATATCTAATTCGCTCTACCTCGAAATTAATATATTTTCATATATGTTTAACCGAGGGCGAATTTATTAAGCGATAATGAATTGCCAGTCCTGGAATTGAGAGGTCGATGGTTCGCTCCTGTCGATCGCCCAATTCTATTGTTTGCTTAATAAATTCCCCCTCGGTTAAACAAATATGAAAATATATTAATTCTGAGGTAGAGCGAATTAGATATTAAAGGACATTTGGTATTTCGATATATTTATATGAATCACGGTAATGTTGATAGACTTATATAATGATACGTGCGGGCAAAAGCACTACCACGCAACCGAGAACGAGATGGGCTATATGCAGTCTCCAAAGCAAAAAATACCTGAGCGCGGCAGGTATATGAGGTGGGAGGGGCATATACCAATATCTCTTGCGGTGGCGGGTGGGTCTGGGGCTTCACTGCCAGTCCTGGAATTGAGAGGTCGATGGTTCGCGCCTGTCGATCGTCAATTCTATTATCGCTTAATGAATTCCCCCTCGGTTCCCAAACATTTATCAAAAATATAATTCCGAGGTAGAGCGAATTAGATATTAAAGGACATTTGTAGTTCGATATATGTAAATGAATCACGGTAATGTGATAGACATATATAGTATATATATATATTATATATATATATATATATATATATATATATATATATATATATAGTATATAAAATCGATATCGTAATCCGACTTTACCTTGAAATTCTGTAAGCTCTCTCTCTCTCTCTCTTTCCAAAGTATTTTGTTATAATTTGGTGTCTTCCTTTATAGTCTGGAAGAAAAGCTAACCTGAAAGTCATCATATCACTGTACGATAATATTGTTATTGTACATATATAGATGCTAGTCCTAAATAGATTAAATTTGCACAAATGTTCAAGCAGTCATTTATCCTTAGAGAGAGAGAGAGAGAGAGAGAGAGAGAACACTTTGTACACTAAATCTTAAAACATAATTTAAGGTATTGAAATGAAATCATCGTTTAGCCACTAATAAACACGATTTTATACTAAACAACGCTTATTATCAAGATAATGACAGTTGTAAATGCTTCCTGTCACAACAGCAGACTGATCTTCACTAGGTTACCCTCTGAATAGGGGATGGTCAAAATAATCCATAATAGTTGATTGTATTATCATCCTTTTATTCAAGTGCCCATTTCCTAAATAATGTTATAAATATTCATAAAAAAAGTTCGTGTATTCGTGTACTTTACTGTTAAACGAAACTAACTAACTGTTTTGAAGTTTTCTAAACTGTATACGCGATTACTGAATCATTTTGTTCTTTTATTCAAATAAAACATGTAACATATTCATCGTCAATATTTCATCACACTCGCTAGCATATCAGATTCTAACATGTCATCCGGCATTGCTGAAGTCCAAAGGAAAGGAGAGATTCGCAAACAAGAAGTATTCTCGACGAACTTCTCTTTGTGAGAGCCAAACTTCAGAGTCGTCACCAGCCTGAAGGACATTTAACGAGATCATAAAGCAGAAATTGCCAAGTGAATTCTCTTTGTCGACATTGCCTGAAATGATTCTTTCGGTTCCAGCTTGATGCGTTTCCGGCGTCTGCGTCCAGAGGTTCGCAGAGTGAAAGGATGAATTTAAGTCGAAGATCGACAGAAAAGGACGAAATGGTCTTTGAGTAACAATAGTGGTAGAACAGAGTGAACATATTGGTGTCTGAAGGAAGTGAGAAATAATTTCTTAGAGGAGAATAAGCCATCAATGTCGTGATATATATAATATATATATATATATATATATATATATGTGTGTGGTGTGTGTGTGTGTGTGTGTGTGTGTGTGTGTGTGTGTGTGTGTGTGTGTGTGTGGTGTGTGTGTGTGTGTGTATGTGTGTGTGCCTCTTGTCACTTATGAACCATGTCTAACACTAGTCGAAAAATGTATAGAGATATAAAACAGAGAATAAGAAGCTAAAAGACTGCTCGCTAAGTAAAAGCCCTGGAAGACTTCATCTTCACTTGTTATATTATCATTCTGATATCAGTCAACTCTAAACTAACAATTATTCTAAAATTTAACATTTCCTATATAAACAGTATGAAATATCAAATGAAAAGGAATAACGGAATTAGTAAAATTATAACAGTTATCAACACAACACTAATGCTCCATCAGAAGAATTGCTATCAGTCCCTGGGAAACTTCTTAGTTCTCGTTACATTAGTGAAAAAAACTTATGATATAAAAAAACAATCTCTAAAAGCGTTCCTTTGAAAGCTGCCAGCTGAGAAAAACAAAACTTTTAACGACGCAATATGGATTGTGTGGCGTCTTTCTTTAGAAGACTAAAAGTGAATTATGCACGATTTCAACAAAGCCACCTGAGAATTCTGGGAAATGTTTTTGACAAGAATCTTCCCACAACACCATCCCCCCATGGCCCCCCCCCCCCCCACAATCCCCCCCCCTCGCCCATCACCCGCTTCCGTCCTCTCTCTCTCTCTCTCTCTCTCTCTCTCTCTCTCTCTCTCTCTCTCTCTCTCACTGTGTGTGAGAGACGATATGTTATTCAATTTCCTTAATTTCCATCGACAATGTTCTTTAGAGAGACAGACAAATAGATTTAAGAACTCGTGGCGTTAAATACAAATGCATCGTGTTCAGTGGCAGGAAAGGAATTGGTGTTGGGTTGTGGTCTCTGTAGTGAGAGACAATGACACCAGAATGGTGGCTGAGCCTCTTTTCCTGAAACCAAGAGCAATTGTTAGAATAGAGCAGAGTATTGAATTTAGAGCAGATGCCAAGTGCTGGAACCTATAAGGTATTTCGCGCTGAAACGCAAATTTGACAGGAAGAAGGTAGGAAAGGTGTAACAGGAGGAAAACCTCACAGTCGCACCATGAATCAATTGTTAAGTGAGAGGGGAAAGTAAGATGAAAGAAAGAGAATATGAACGGAAGTACAGTAAAAGGAATGACAGCGTTGCAGCTACGGGCCGAAGGGACGCCTCAAAGAACCTTAACGTAAATGCCTACAGTGGACCGCACGAGGTGTATTGACGACACTTCCCCATACGGAGATGAGCAATAATTGTCAAGTGGATGTATGTGGGAAAAGATGGATGTTCAAGGAGAAAATGTTGAGTTAGTGAATGCATATGGGTTCAAAACAGAGAATGGGCCGTATTCTTAACCCCTAGTATGGTTGCTGTTTTTAATTAGCCTTTTCCAGGTGTTTCTAAAACTCAGTGAACGACTTGTCTTAAATCTATTTTGGCAGATGTTTCACAAACGGATATTCTTCCTGACTCCAGCTCTCCTGCGTATCCGGTTGGGAAAGCTACAAGGCGTCAGCATTGCTGGGGATAGCAATGAAAAACTATAAACAATAACCTCTGGGGCGAGTCCATTTCACCAGACAAACTCCCCCCGCGTGTTAGCATTTCTATATGAAACATAATTCGCAAGGTTTCATGAACCAAATACTTCAAAATCCTCTGAGCCTCCTCGTCCTAAGTCCCCCGTCCTCTGATTCTTTTTTTTATTATTATAAGAGTCCTTGCATATATATATATATATATATAGACTTCATTTCTTACTAAGAGTAAAGTATAATTTCATTTTCAGTATTTAAAATATTTAACCACAAATAGTATGATTTTTCGTTCTGTCTTGCACTTTTGTGTATAAGGTGATTATGTATTCGTTTTAAAGGAAGTATATATATCACCAAGTAAATAATGTTCTTTCCGAATCTTTGTCTATGCCGTAGCCAATAGACGTCTGTTGTCCTGACAAATGAGAACTTCCATGTCACTCTGTTTAGTGGCTTTGCTCTCTCTAACATTTTGGGAACTGGACAAGAAAATTGTGGAATCACAGTGACTGCTGACTTACATTAATATAGAATCCTAAATGACCCTTGTCTGAATCAAATAACAGTATTCAAGCTATAGTATAGAGGAAAAACATCTTCCAGTTTTAAATTTTTTGCCATAAAACATTTGTGAATAAAAGTAAAACTTGCCTGCTGTACAAGTATTCAGTTCCTGTATTTAATGTTACAATAAAAAATAAACCTTCTCAGTTTTCAGGTTTCTGGTTAAGTGTCACAGTCATTCTTGTAAAGAGGAAAGTTGCGACAAAATTTTTGTTGTTCTGTTTTCTAGCTTTAGAATCACAGTATCATAATATTGTTTTGTTTCCTTTTAATGAGGGAAGTAAGAGTCTCCCTAAACCTCTCCCCCACAAAACAACCTCTCTCTCTCTCTCTCTCTCTCTCTCTCTCTCTCTCTCTCTCTCTCTCTCTCTCTCTCTTATTTCGTTCTTTGGCTTTGCTATGTATTATATATTGTAGCATATGTCAAGTATTCAGCACAACTGGACTCTCTCTCTCTCTCTCTCTCTCTCTCTCTCTCTCTCTCTCTCTCTCTCTTTGTGTCATGTTCCCGCCTTTCTATACCTTATTTATTGAAGTATTCATCGTGATTGGACTCACACAAACACACTCTTTCTCTCTCTCTCTCTCTCTCCTTTTTAATTTATGATCAGGTTACGCGCTTTATCAACATTTTTCATCTTTAGAAGAAAAGGTGTTTCCATTAAAGGTGAAGGTATCGAAAATTTCGACTTGGACCTTGAAGATGAAACTTTATGAACTCAATTACTACAGAATGACTTTTATATTTTATCAGTATGAAAAATGCGCAAACATTTAGCTCACTCTGAACAATTTGAACACCAAAAAATCCCAGATTTAACTGCTGACCTTCCATCTTTGGCCAATTCTACCAACAATTAATATGCTCTGATTGAATCCCATATCAACAGTTTCACCAAATTCTATCACAATTCGTTCATTACCTTCCACGAAATTCTATTTACAGACATACAGACAAAAAAAAACAAGTAAAACAAATAAAAAAATAAAGATAAAATCTACAGTTATTTTGTAGTGGTAACAATAATGAGAAAAGCAACAGAACTTCTCATAATAATTGATTTATGCCAGATATCAAGTAACGGTAACGGCAAAGGTAATATTGACAATACCATCAACAGCACAGTAATATATAATAACGAAACGAGCAGAGATTTTGATAAAAAGAGAGTCGGATATTACCAAAAAAAAAAAAAGTTAAACTTTAGATTTCATGGATCTTTGGATAATAAGAATTGATCTTATTTTAAGGAGGTCTTTTGAAGAGTCCACTGCTTAATGTTAAAGTTAAGACAGACCAATGACGTTGTTGTGGGTTATTTTCCGAATTATCGTCTAGGTAGTTTATCGTTAACAGGGGAAAATAACAAACATTATGTAGTGCGTTCATAGTACAAATATCGTTATATAACCCACTTGGCATAAATAACACTTAATGCACTTCTGTCAATGAAAGTAAGGTTTGTTATTCATTAGAAATGCTTTATATTCGATACAAAAAATAAAATGCTAAAGTTCTTAGTAAGGCCATGAAGTTTTTAAAACAAAATGAAATCCCTACTATGAGATTCAAAGCCGGTGTCCCGGTGTTTTTTCCGGAATAAAACTTTATCAACGTACCTGACAAAGAAGACACTTTGTCACAGGGTATCTTACATCCGTACCTAATTTTTTTACTGTATGCTGTATTACGAAAGTTGTAAAATTCTGGTTATTATAAGAGTAACACCGACTTCTTGTAGACATCGCCAGCAAACTCAGAGGAATGTCTTTCGAAGATATATTGACGTAACTTATGACGTCATTAACTTGTCTCCTTCTCGATGGATAATTGACTATTCGTGAAAAAGCCTCAACCTTTGGCAACAATGAAATACAACCAATACTCCTTGTTTACACTTTATGTTAGTGGTAGTAGTAATATTAGTAGTATATATGAGTGCTAGAATCCTTGAAGAAAAGAGTTTCCACAAGTAATCCGAGAAATTACTTTCTAACACTATTCTCCATTGAAAAATTATATAATTAAAAACCAATTAAGAAAGTGAAGAAAACGTTGGCATTCGTCGTAACTCATTTGATATTTTTCCTAATATTACAGTGACGATCATTGTAATAGATAAACCATTGCATTGGAGTAGATTGGATTATAAAATTATGTTTAGACTTCAAGCCAAGCACTGAGACCTACAGAAGTCATTCAGTGATGTATTATAACAAATGACATTTTGTATTTTTGGCAAAGCAAAGAAGTTTAATGTTGTTCCGCAAGTTATATTTTGCCAAGAAATCAACAACTATTGTTTTATAGAACATGTATAATCATCTTTCTGCATCTTATGGAAGTGAACAAATGACGAAAACCTGGTAGCCTTGGATGTCCGGGTGTACCCCTTACACAAATAGAGCCCTATTATCCATTTACCTGTTCAAGCTTACATAGGGTTTTGTCCACTGGACCTCCTCACTTCTAAATAATTGGTGCTAATCGAATCACAAAAGCTGTCCATGCAACCATAGGGACAATGACTATCATACCCACCATTCTTGAAGCCTTGACAAGGTACGAATGTTCATTCAGAATTTCAAAGACAGCCGTTTGTCGTCATCACCTTGTGGGAGAAGTCGTGACGTCATAATTGTTTGCGTCATGTATAGCTTTGAATCCATACCATTATGTGTTCTGGCCACTGTTCCATATACTTTTTTTTAATATAAGTAAATAAAAGAAGGTTTGCCAAAAATCAGGTAGGGTTTTAAAAGTATACTATGACTAAGTAATCTCTTTGTTGTTAAATGCACAGAAAAAAGTTATTCTGGTAAAACACCGGTACAAAGGCTCTGAATCTTACAGTAAGCTTCGTAAAATATATAACAAGCGTTCTGTTTCATATATATATATATATATATATATATATATATATATATATATATATATGTATATATATATATATATATATATATATATATATATATATATATATATATATATATACACACACCACCAAAGAACGCATGAGGTATGATACAGTGTCTTTATATCTAAAAAGAGACCCGATTGTTTTTTGGATTCCTAAGAACGAGTTTGGGATTAAGACATAAAATAAAAGTATTTCTTTTTTAAAATCTGCTTTAATGTACTTAAGAATTTGTCATCATTCGTAAAAGGCAAAGAAACATAACAATCAGTTCAGGGACTGTAGGTGCAGGAATTTTGGCTGAAATTTGTATTCACGAATTTTTTAAATATTTCTCAAATAAAATTTTGGGGCAGCAATTATTCTGAAAATATTTTTTAAGGAATTCAACATCAATATGAAAAGAGAGCCAGTCTGAAGAGAGATAAAATGCTCTGTGCAATAACGTAGTAATACAGTTAAGCTTAAAATTGTAAAAAACGAGCTATACAAATTTGAACTAGCCCCAGTATATATATATATATATATATATATATATATATATATATATATATATATATATATATATATATATATATATATATATATATATATATATATATATATCTATATATATATATATATATATATATATATATATATATATATATATATATATATATATATATATATATATATATATATATATATATATATATATATATATATATATATATATATATATATACGATATATATATATATATATATATATATATATATATATATATATATATATATATATATATATATATATATATGTATGATATATATATATTATATATATCTATATATATATATATATATATATATATATATATATTATATATATATATATATATATATATATATAATATAATATATATATATATGTAATATATATATATATATATATATATTTATAAAGATATATGTCGGGTAATCTCTTGTATTCTAATATTTTTCCTTGAAGCTTTTTTTTTCATCTTTATAATTGTTTTTATTCGGTAATTACAAGATATAACATAAAAAGAAAGATGCAGTCAACTTTCAAATTGGAACAATTACTTTCTGTAGAAAGTACGATCTCTGAGCCAAACTGAGATTTCTGTCACTGGGTGTTTGGCCTTTGGTAGCAGCCACACAACTGAAGGGTCCCCTTTGATATTAAGCGGGCACCTTAAATTTGTTCGGTATGAAATTTTCAAAGCCAGAGGAATTCTTTTTTTTTTTTTTTTTTTTTTTCTTTTTTTTTGTTTTTTTTTTTTTTTTAAGGACTTCAAAGAAATTTTTCACTTTAATTTTCTTTTCTAAATGTTTCCAGTGGCTTCCTACCTGTCATGTGAAACTGTTTTTGTTGAATCACTTTTATTTTTGACAACAAATTCAGATTGTTAGACGAAAATCCACAAAATCCTCTTGGTGAAATCTGTAGTCACAATGATTGAGTTATGTACGAGAGCAACAGACCATCTACATTATTATTCGCGCTAACATTATTTCTTCAGAAGCTATAAAGCTGCTGCTGTCCTAGTAGAGAAAACTCAATGTGGTCCTCATATTATTTGCAAGCACAACAGATAGGCAGCATGACGTACCTTTATTTGAACTTCCGGACGATCTGTAACATATTTGAAGTCGTCACTTAGCGCCAAGAGCACCACTGTAAGTTTCAGAGTTAGGACGCGCCCAATAGTCAATAAATAGCGTCTTATTCTATCGCTGATTAGTAAGGCCGTACACATGTTTCATTTTTATTTTTTGCTGTTATCGATAGTTAGTCAACGCAGGTCGAAAATGGTGAAAAGTATCAAAGATATCTTAAGCCTGATACACCTTCCTTAACTTTGCGTATTGGAATGTTCGAATACCGTTCCCTTGTAAAAAAAAATATAAAGAATTTGCACACTTCATAGAGATGAAATGTGGATGATAACTGCAAACGAAAAACAAACGTTGACGCTGCTGAGATGAACTGTTTCTGTAGCAACTGTGGTTAGGAAGAAGGAAAAGGGTGATCTTTGCGGAGATACATAAGAAGGGTCAATCAAAAAAATGGCGTAGGTGAAAGTGGGAATAAGAGTGGAGTTTGAAAATGGTCCGGCCAAGTGGACCGAATGACGAACGATAGGATTCTGTGGAAAAGTATCAAGAAGGGATGAAAAGAAGACTAGAAAGTGCTGGCTGGGTAAAGTGAGAAAGTTACCAGACGGAAGGGCCTCAGTATCCCGAAACCTCGAGACGACATTTAAGATAGGAATCAATGAGCTTTCAGTGTAAGTGAATGAAGTGTTTGTGGAAGCTTTCGACGATACAGCAGTTAACTTAAGAATGTATGACAGCTGTTCTTTCTTTCGTACAGTTGTAAGATGCAACGGCAAAATGTTGAATGTATCAAGGTTATATGTATATAAATGCATGTATATGTGAGAACCACATCTGCGTACACACACACACACACACACACACACACTGAAACCATGTTTATGAGCGCAGCCCCCAAAATCATTTATCTTGTTAAAAATACTTCAAATCTTTCCTCTGTTATTAAATGATCTCTTGAAAAGTGTCCCGCCTCTCTAGAATTACAGAGAATGGTAAAATTAATGCATGCCTACGCATATATGATTTGCATATTTTCATCCGAAATATAAAACAATTATCAATTATCAACAGAGGGATATGAAAATGAGATGTACAATGCATCAACATGAACCTCATAAATTATAAGTTAGTTACAGGAATTATAGACAAAGTGGGAATATACGTTTCTTTTTCTTTGTTGAAAGTGTGACTATTTGCATGTGTGCTTTGGACATTTGTTCTTTAAATCATCAAGATTAAAGAAGGAATATCAAACAGTATTCGTGCCTTCACAGTACAATGAACATTCCTTCCATATCTACTTCCAAATCCAGGACTTACTTGTCTTTCTCTGTATTCTTCGACCCTCACGACTTTCCTTCAGATTAAATAATTTCTTTCCTTCGGAGTTAATTAAACCCCACTCATGTTTCCTCCAGCTTTGCCTTGTTTTCAGTGAAAATAATTTTAGCTAAAGTTCTGTTTTATTCACGTGAATTGTCGAAAAGTGAAACTCGTCACTGGCAACACGAAGTTAAACGGGGGAGAGAGCCAGGCCTGGATAAAAGACCTTACGCCTAAAATCAGCTTCATTTATTATAGTCATCCAACCATTATTAAACTGCCACGTCTGGAACCCGTCTCTCGCGTTCTTGCGCTTCACTTGGAATGGAAAGCCTAACTTGTAAAGTGGCGCGGCGGGATAGCTGGAATCAGCTTGCCTCCAATGTCTAACATTCCTATTAAGCTGTGCAAACGGAGGTATTTGCGACAATTCCCCAGTCGCTGGAATTGTCTATCTCACTAGTGATAATTGACCCGAAAGAGACTTAACATTAATATTTGAAACTCTGTTCCTTGCATTTACCTCTGCAGCAGCAGAAGTGATTATTTATGAATTCGAATTTTCATCTGTATAGATTCTCGCCTCACACGCACGATTTTCGCACCTCCAATATATCGTAGATCCTCCACCATTCGGCTTATTTTTGATAATATATAATCTTCTTGATCGAACAGTTTGTTTTACCTTTCTCTGAAGTCATGATCTTGCAGGCAGCCATGTTGGTGGGTAGACGTCAGAATAAATCTTACTCGATTTGCTGTTATTTCTTCTAAAAAAAATTTCTACAGTTGTTTCAACGACAATTATAGTTTTAAGTAATTGTTCAAAACTTTCACTCGAAAATTGCATATAGGGTATCTTCACCTTTATTTCCGTGTCATAGGGAGGACTTGACTGACGATCAATTGACTTGGCGACAAATTGACCAGGGACGAACTGTCCTACCACACAAAGATCAAATCTCTCTTTATAATACAGACTTAGCCAGCCTTGTGCCGGCACGGGCTCTTGCTTCTCAGAGGCCGTAGAATCTCTCTCTAGATTCTAATATTTTGTTTATCCTCTACTGAATATGTTCATATTTCTACAAGCTTGTATACAAACTTAACACACACAGACACACACACACACACACACACACACACACACACACACACACATATATATATATATATATATATATATATATATATATATATATATATATATATATATATATATATATATAAAGCAAATACCACAAAAAAAAAGAAAATGACAGGCTAAAGTCCAGGACCTATGGATATTCGCTTATATACTCAAGTCACGTGCATCTACTGTTATTTTCTAAGCATATATATGCATATACATATGTTTGTGTTTGTGAGGTGTTTATGTATGTACTATGCGTGTTTGTGCGGGAAAAAACTGGATGACTGTCCTCAAGCACTAAACGCTGTAATACATAAACCTGTGCTGGGTAGATTGTGGGAAGACCAGCTTCATGTCAGAATTTAAAATGGTGAGAACTGATTAGTAACAGTTTTTTATGTACATTTCCTCTTATGGAAAAATTGGCGACTGAAAAATCAAACGATTTCTACTCGTCATAACTATCATCCTTGTTTGTATCATTATTATTGCTTGCAGTTTTAAATCGCTTTCTTTCTGCATTTCCTTTACCTTCTCTGCTTCTTCCTAATGAGCCCCATATTCTTTGGAAACTTCAATTCCAAGTCAGTGGGTCCCTGTTTGTTCCATTTGAGTAGGTTTCATCTTCTAATAATAATAATAATAACTTTATTATTATTATTATTATTATTATTATTATTATTATTATTATTAGTTTTATTAAAGGTAATGGCTACTTCAGCAGCGTTACACTTGTAGAGATTCTTCTCTATTTGCGAATAGCGGTTTTTCTTTTTCAGTGCTACTTAAACAGGCTAGTAGAGCGCCTATAGAGGTCATGGTAAAATACAGGGTCAAAAATAGGTGTATATATTTGAATTTTACAGATAAACTATGATACCATAGTCATCAAAGACATTAACGATTTTCTCTCTCTCTCTCTCTCTCTCTCTCTCTTTCTTAAAGCGAGCTTTCGTCTGGAGCTGCCAGACATCCTCGGGCTGGGAAGCTGAGGGTGGACTGATCTTGGTGCATTGTTGTTGTTGGAGTATTAAGCTGGCTTTATGCCAGCACGGGCTTTAGCTAATGTAGCAGCCCGTAGGTCATTTGAATTATTTTTTTAGATGCATTGGTGATTTAAGGATATGAGGCGATCTTTTTATTTATGATTTCTATGGAATGTGCATGGTGGAATGGTATGGATTTCAAAGGTTGAAATGAAAGTGAATAGGCAAGGTTACAAACCCCTTTTTTAAACCCTAAGGTACCCATTAGTAGAAGATAAAGATCGATAGTAGCGAGTCCTGGCGAGTCAGATAAGCCAGTAATGAAAATCGAAAAAACAAATTTATAGTCCGTAGAAAAAACGGAAAAAAAAGCGCAACTCTATGGAGTTCAAGTACCATATTTCACTTTACGAGAAAAAAAAAAAAAAGCAGAGAGCTCGATCGTTTTAGCAATAGGGAACGACGAAGGAAAACGAAATATTATCAGTTTTAGAAACAGGATAACAAAATAAGCGACAGCTTAAGCGTAGTTAGAGTGACAGTTGAAATATTCGGTCGTTAGACGTGAGGCGGCCGAAAAACGGAGGGGAAAGGAGGATTGTTTAGTAAAAGAAAAAGCAGTTATGCTATAACAGCACTTTTTCATGTAGCTGCGATCTTTGTTTTGTTTGATCTGTATCTGAAATCTTCTAACAGAGGTCATCTGGGAGACTGATCTCTAGGTCCAACAGAGCGTGGACGAGCTCAGAGAACAGCTGATGACCACTTGTCCACTGTCGTTATTGGAGATGGCTCTATTTAAAAATGCCTCAAACTCCTCGTAGGTCAGCAGGAACTTCCTGATCTGATATTCTCCTACGAGGAAGTATTCGTTTCCGACGCTTTGAAGTCTGTATTCTTGTTTGCAGGTCTGAGTTTCGCTGTTTTGCTTAGCTACAAACTCCTCTGTTTGTGTTCCTGCTTCTTTAAACAAAACAGTAGCTACAGTCGGTGTCTCGGTCTGCATTTCTTCTTCAACTGCGTCTTCTGTCTGGGTTCCTGCTTCGGCACGAGCAAGGAATCGACGTCTTCGGCGATGCAGGGGTTAGGGGGGTAACCTGAGGGTTGGGGGAGTAGGGGGAGGAGGTAGAGGGGCGGGAGTTTGGCGATATGGAGAGGATGAGGGGGTGGGGATGTAATGCCGGGATGAGGAGGTTGGGAGGAAGGTTGGGTGGTTTTGTGGTACAGGAGGTAGGTTCGTTCTAGGATCGAACCTGGGGTTGCTGGGAGGTTTCCTCCGGTCGGTGATGGTTGCGAGGTCGTGCGGTGGAGGAGGGGATGCCCTTCGCCTTCCAAATCCTCTGCGTCTTGACTGGCTCCCTTAAACCAAGCATGATGTGCTGGCTGCAGTTAGGGACATCGGGCAACTGTGTGGCCCTTTTCCTTGTACTTTTTCAAGCACACTTCTGTCTCGTGTTTCGCACTGCACACTCCACAGATGTGTTCTGATTTACATTCGTTCTTGTGGTGTCCATACCTCTGACACTTGAAGCATCTCAGAGGCTCTGGTACGAAGGCTTCTGTCTCATAAGTGCCAAGAATCCCAAGGCTGACCCTGGCTGGAATTTGGCCCTTGAAGGTCGCTTCTATCTTAAGAGTTTCCATGTCCATCTTTTGCAGTACATCTCTTGGCTTCCATGATGTTGGGAACCTCGAGACTCTTTCGATAGTTATGTATTTGGGGACTTTGCATATCATCCCCTTGCTTATTTTTGAAGCAGGATCAAGAAGGTGGCACAGGTTGTCTTTCCTCAGTAGTTCAGCAGCTTTTTGGTCCTTGGGAGTAATTATGAATTCTCCCCTTAAATTCGGTCTGGCTATTAGGTTGGCTTCTGGATATTTTTTCTCGAGGGCCCTGACTGCAGCATATGAAGTCTGGCCCTCGATAACAACAGCTTTGAACTTGGGGAGTGCCGGAAATTCCGCAAAACTCGCCGTATTCGGTGCCGATGTCGTAGGGAGCAGGTTTATTATTGGTCGAAATCGGTGGTACAATCTTCTTCTGTTTCTTCTTCCCCTTCTTTCTCCTTACGGTGGCGAAGCCTTGCTCGTCCTCCAAGGGCGGTCTTCCCTGGATTACCGGGCGACAGGGGTCTTAGAGGCCATACTTGTCAAAAATTGTAGGTTTAAAATGACGAGAGTTACGTAACGCGCCTGGTGCACGAAAATACGTATTTTTCGTGCGATCTTGGTGCAGTGTCCGTCCTCCTTATATCTGTGTTGACCGCAGGGGGTCTGCCCCATGCTTGTCTCCTATTGGCTGGTGGCGGCGAGTCTTGTTTTCATTGGCTGCCTGAGCCAGGTCTCAAGCCACTTTCTTCGGGCCGATGGTTGCGTTGCAGCATATCCTGCAGCCGCCTGGACCTCCTAAGCGGCGCTGTAACATTGATGGGCGTTGCGCTACGCTGTGGGACGTCACGGCTACTTTGATTTCCATCGGCTGCAGGAGTACCTCGTTCGGGGGCGTTGTCATCCATAGAGTTGTCATGATCGGTGGTGTCATTGTTGGTGGCAGGTCTCTATACTCGTAGGGAGGAGAAATTCTTCCTGCGTCGTATTCAGAGTAGGTTTTATTTGCTGGATGAGTAGCGCCTCCAGCAGGCGCAACCGACGGCATCAGGGGCCTTCCCGATGATCTTCGTGTTCTCTATGATGACATCTTGGGAGATGGCCTCGTGATGTTTGGTGCGGGCGTGATTCTTTTATAGCCCCCTCTTGGGCGTGGCACGAGAGTCTCTTCGACAGTCGCATGGTAGTCATACCTACGTGCAACGCGCGGACAAGACAGCAGCCTTCGTCTTGATTGATACTGCCGAATATCACGAGAAGCTGGATGCTATTTTGTCTGACGAGAGCAAGTTCGAGCGCCTGACGAGGAACCCGACAGACGACATCAAGAGGGAGGCTAACGGAGTCATCAGCGCAGTGAATGCCGCAACAAATGTTTGTGCACCTACCGCCCATACAAGGAGACTACAGCCTGGGTTATTTATATGGCAATGTAAAAACCCACAAACAAGGCAAACCCCTCCGGCCGATCATCAGCCAGACGCCCGCCCTACGTACGCCTTGGCTAAACGCCTCAAACCAAATTTTGACCCTTACGTCCCGAGTTCGGTACAGCCTGCCAGTCGTTCGGCAGAGTTCTTAGAAGCCATCAAGGACGCCCCTGGATACCGGGGGGGGGGGATTATCGCCTCGCTGGATGTAGAGTCCCTATTTTTACGAACGTGCCTGTCGACGAAACCATAGTAAATCCTTGATCGTGTCTACAGAAATCAGTCGACGGGGCGCCCCTCAACACCATACTGGGGAAGCCTCGCTCCGTACGCTGCTGGAGATATGCACGAAGGAAGGCCCCTTTCTCCACCCACCGTGGCCAGATGTTCCGCCAAAAGGACGGCGTGGCGATGGGCTCCCCACTGGGGGTTCTCTTCGCTAACTTTTATATGGGCACCGTGGAGGAACGGGTCTTCGCCAGGATGCAGCAACCCCGCAGATATGGACGTTATATTGACGACATCTTGTGCAAGTCGACGCCCGAGGATGAGGTAGAAGCCCTCCGTCAAGGCATTTCAGCAGTGTAGTGTGCTGAATTACACAGTCGAACGCAGCTCCGACGATCGGCTCCCCTTCCTCGACGTCCTTGTAAGCAAGACGGAAGACGGTCCTCCGTACTTCAGTCTACACAAAGAAAACCAATTTAGGACTTTGCCTCAACGGAGACAGCGAGTGCCCCGCCAGATTCAAAAGCACCACCGTCAAGGCCTTCGTCAGGAGGGCCCCTCTCTCCCACTGCTCAACATGGCAGGACACTCACCAGGAACTCGACCGCGCCTCCCAAGTACTTGTGAATAACGGGTACTCAAAATAAATTAATCAGCAAGGAAGTCCGCACAGCCCTGGAGAAATGGTACGGTAGTGAAGCCCGCAGCCCCGCCCCCAGGATAATATCAAGCTGTACTACAAAGCCTTCATGAGTTCCCATTACCGTGAAGAAGAGGACGCCATTAAGAAAATTATTTCTGATAATGTATCCCCGACTGACGACACCAAGAATATCGACCTAATCATATATTACCAGAATCGGAGGACGCGCGATCTTATTATGAAAAATAACCCCTCTCCACAAGTACGAGAACCCCTGAAGCAGACGCATGTAGTGTACCAGTATACATGCCCAGTCCGCGAATGCAGCGGCGCCTACGTAGGTATGACTACCATGCGACTGTCGAAGAGACTCGTTTGCCACGCCCCAAGAGGGGGCTATTAAAAGAATCACGCCCGCACCAAACATCACGAGGCCATCTCCCGAGATGTCATCATAAAGAACACGAAGATCATCGGGAAGGCCCCTGATGCCCGTCGGTTGCGCCTGCTGGAGGCGCTACTCATCCAGCAAATAAAACCTACTCTGAATACGACGCAGGAAGAATTTCTCCTCCCTACGAGTATGAGAAGACCTGCCACCAACAATGACACCACCGATCATGACAACTCTATGGATGACAACGCCCCCGAACGAGGTACTCCTGCAGCCGATGGAAATCAAAAGTAGCCGTGACGTCCCAGCGTAGCGCAACGCCCATCAATGTTAACAAAGCGCCGCTTAGGAGGTCCAGGCGCTGCAGGATATGGCTTGCAACGCAAACCATCGGCCCGGAGGGGGGGAAAGTGGCTTGAGACCTGGCTCAGGCAGCCAATGAAAACAAGACTCACCGCCACCAGCCAATAGGAGGGACAAGCATGGGGCAGACCCCCTGCAGTCAACCACAGATATAAGGAGGACGGACGCCGACAAGATCAGTCCACCCTCAGCTTCCCAGCCCGAGGATGTCTGGCAGCTCCAGACGGAAGCTCGCTTTAAGAAAGAGAGAGAGAGAGAGAGAGAGAGAAAATCGTTAATGACTTTGATGACTATGGTATCATAGTTTATCTGTAAAATTCAAATATATTACACCTATTTTGACCCTGTATTTTTACCATGACCTCTATAGGCTCTACTAGCCTGTTTAAGTAGCACTGAAAAAGCCGCTATTCGCAAAATAGAGAAGATCTCTACAAGTGTAACGCTGCTGAAGTAGCCATTTACCTTTAATAAAGTATGCTTGAGAGAGGGTCTGCTTCCTAAGTATTATTATTATTATTATTATTATTATTATTATTATTATTATTATTATTATTATTACAAAACTACTCAGAGTAGCATGAGACTTGATATGGAGAAACAAATCCATAGTCATGTATATGTATATATATTTCAAGATAATTCTGTACAGAAAGATTTCGGTAACTGCTTGATTCCCCTTATTATTTTTAATATCAATATTGTTATCATATTAGTAGTATTCTTTTTTTTTGCTAATAGTTTCAATGGAAGACGTGAAGAGCGTATGAACAGAAAATATCCGCCCAAAAGGCAGTACAGCTTAGCAGAACAGCGGGCCAACTGTCGTACCACATTTCTAAGATACACAAATCAGACGTTTTTTTACAATTGAAAAAATGCAATATTTTTCGAACGCGTCAACAGTGTCTATTTTAAATTTCAGCTTGAATATGCATAGGCGTTTATTAAAAGAATACTATTTTCTCAGTGTAGAAGGTAAATCTATTTTTTGTGGATATTTGAGTCAGCGTTTATCGCCAGTTTTATTTTATACTTAAAATGCATAAAGGAAATAGTAACATATTAATTAGAAGAAAAACATTCCCTTATCAACCATCCCAATGATATATATATATATGATATATATATATATGTATTATATATATACTATATATATATAAATATATATATTATAAATATACTATATATATATATATATATATATATATATTATATATATATAAGATATATATATATATATATATATGATTATAAAATCACTTTAGCACGTGATTCGTTTATCACACATATCCACAGGTGAAAAATAATAGACAGGGCGTAGGTCCTGACCGGTTTCGGCTTTATTTTCAAGCCATTGACAAAGGACTGATACATACCATTAGAATTCACAATGCATTAGAAGCGGCAAAAAATACCATTTATCAAAATCAAAAAGAACCTTACAACAACAAAAATTTTCTTGTACTACCTTATAATAATAATATGAAAGATATCCTACATCTCCTGGAGAATTTTGGTGTTAATGTAGTTTTTAAAAACAATAAAACAATGAAACAGGAACTTATTTAGAACTCCCCCGACAATGTTAAAGGATGTGCATATAAAAAAAATTCCGTAAGTCCTTGTGACAACTTTTATATTGGGCAAACGGGGAATGCACTGGAAAAAAGAATAGAACAACATAAACTATGTGTGAGATATGCACAGAGAAAATAGTGGTATTTTTGTACATGTTAGTGACAACAACCATGCTATTAACTGGGAGGGGCAACAAAGCTTGGTGTGTTTTAATAATGCAATGTAAAGGAATATAATTGAATCTAGTTTTATAAAAGAAAGTTACAATAATAATATGAACATCAGTCAAGGAATGTATAAACTTGATCCTTTAACATCAAAAGAAATTTGTAAACTGTTTAAATTTGAGGGTAGGCACTAGAAATGTGCGGAACTAGGATTATTATATTTGTAAACATAGTAAGGGGGCAATAGTGGTAATGAGATGTCCACACCTGCAGGTGTGGACTTGCTGTCTGGTGGGTACCCTAATCGGTAGTATCCATGAGAATTTATTGTAAATTTTAGCCAAATGATTTTTGGAAGCCACTCCTACCTTGACACCTGCCTGTGGGTGGAGCTGCAGTCTCAAACGGTTGTGTGTATGTTCGTCAGTACTATCTCTGTAGTATATATATTGTGAATTCTTAATACTATATATCAGTCCTTTGTCAATGGCTTGAAAATAAAGCCGAAACCGTAGGACCTTGTTACGAACCGAGAGAGAGAGGTCCGCTTCAGGTTCGATATGAAAAAAAAAAAAAAAATCAACACCAACAGTTGAAACTGGGGATACGAATATAGAAAGAAACACTAACACAACCAAAAGGGTTTATTAAACAAAGCTTACTAATTAAAAAAAAGATAAATGCAGAATGGTGTCTCCTATTTACATAAAAAAGGTAAAATCTTACATTGCATGAACTGGGGGAACAGTGAGGTAATGAAAGTACTTGCCAACCAGTTTTACAACTCGAAGCGATGGCTTCACAAAAGGAAAACTCTAATGGTAGACGCCTTCTTGCCAGTCCGTATTGCAGAAAATAATGTCTACTCTTGATACTTGAAGGGCAGGAACTCCCCAAAACCTCTAGCAGAAACGTTTTTCTTCTGAAGTCTTGCTCCAAACTTCGAATAACTCGGTCGTCTACTCCTGAAGACGACTTGACTAGAATCTGATCAAACTCATGAACGCTTTTTTCTCTCTGATCCTTCGCAGGTTCTTCTTCTTCATCTCTCTTGGATGATCTCTGATCTCTGCTGCTGAGATCTCACTGATCTGATCTGCGACTCTTACTAATGATCTCTTACTCTGTGACTAACTGATGATGTCTTATTCTGTGACTAAGTGACGATCTCTGTTTTCTCCTACTTCATCCGTCATATTTATACGGCATTCTGGGGGCGGAGCCTACAGCAAACGTCACAGACTCCCGAGATTACTAGAACTTCTTAGAAGACTCTCGATGGAATATTGCATCATATTTTGCTGCGTTTCTCCCGACACTTAGGTGCGTGTTGCGCTCCACAACACGCCCGATGATTCCAGAACAACCGCGAGAACAGGCACCTCCAACACATGCGCGAATATCTCCGTGCTATAGAATTTCAAGAAGATGCATTTTCCTTTCCTTTATATTTCTTTGCTATACAGCAATTACCAATACAGACCTACACTCTGTCTATTATTTTTTCACCTGTGGATATGTGTGAGATATATATATATATATATATATATATATATATATATATATATATATATATATATATATATATATATATATATATATATATATATATATATATATATGTGTGTGTGTGGTGTGTGTGTATGTGTGTGTGTGTGTATCCTTAAACCTTCATTATATGCAACATTAAATATATATCGTTGATGCAGCAGTTTATCCCATAAAATTTACTGTAAACACTTTGTGTATGAACATCTATGACAATTGATATTTAAACTAAAAGATAATGTATTCACCAAAAGTATTTTCTGAAAAATATTACGATTTCTAAGTAAAAGAATGAACTTCATGAAACTTAAATATCTAATTTTTCTGTGGGCTGGAAATTTCTGAGATACGCATCAGCTTTCATAAATCTCCTCCAACATCATACCTACTGAAAAATCTATGTGACAGAAAAAACTGCAGAAAAATAAACTTACTTCGACAGTTGGTAAAAAACGAATGACAAAAATTCCTGTGCATCAACTGAAGTTTTTGCCAAACACCGACATTCATAAAATATTTTATTAATGAGCCGAATACATAGATCCCGTGAATATATTTCATATTGTCTGCGGAGAAACAAAAACAGGAATGGCTGCTAAAAGGAAAAAACTCTCGAGAGAAAAATCGTTTTGTGAAGGGCACCCCTGAAGTGATGGCAGTCCCCCTGTCGTGGAATTTAATGTCCGCCAGGAAATTATTTATGAATAGCTCATTCTTATAATATATCATGCTCACGTGATTGGCTGACAATCAACGTTTCCGACATTGCTGGTTTATTGTAGTATACAGTAAACTATTTCTCCAATAAATTTTCTTTTGTTTATAGAGTTTATATCGACAAAGAATCCTCTCGTTTTTTTTGTTTTTTTTTTATGTGAATTATAAACACGTGCCGATTTGTGTCGATAATATACCAACACACAAAAAAAAATCAGAAAAACGATCTCAGATCAGTTCTACTCAGAGCAAATATAAATGAACGATGACCTTTCTATAATCATAAACTCGATTTATGCTCTTAATTTAAGAAAGACCCAACATATTCTTTAATGTAATTTTATATTGTGTATTGTTGTTACATTCTTAACAATTGTTTGCTTGTTGTTTAGTGTTAACCTCGCCCAACTTACTTAGCTTTACGAATCGGTTAGATACCTTCCTATGTACTGTGTGTTTATCTACTTATCACTGACTACGAGGGTGTCTACTAACCCCACTGGCAACACCGAATCCTTGGGAAGTGGGAGGAGGAGTTAATGCATCGTGTGAGCGTTTTGACCACTACTGCCCTTAAACGAAATTGCAGCGGAGAGTGAATGTCAAGCTGTGCATCTGACCCTGCTGGCAGCGCCATCAAGCGACGAAGGGCCAGGATCGTTGAAATTTTAATGGAGCCTCTAACAGAGGAATAATACTGACGAAAGACCATACTTCAGGAAGTGAAGGAATATCAGACAGACAGACAGACAGACAGACAGACAGACAGATAGATAGATGGATAGATAGATAGATAGATAGATTTCTTAATAAAAAGATGCGGGAACTCTCTGTGAAATTCAAAAGATTTGATTGACTACATAGGTAATCATTAAAACTTAGAAAATCAAGATAAAAGATAAGCATGTAGAATAAAGATAACTCTTAATAATAGATACTCTGTAAAACTGCCTGTATCTGGTTGAAAAGAAAGGCCAACTATCAAATGAAGACAGCATCTATGAGGATTTTTTTTCCCGTACTCCGTCGGGGATTGAGAAATACGCTGTTTACATTGATTGCATATAAATGTCAGTCTGGATTAGATCAACGTGAACTATGCCTTACTGAGAGCGGACATTTTGGTGGAGATAATGCGAAACTAATATGGGTACTTTTTTCGGTGGCCCAAGGGAAAAACCTTTACACTATTATAAGGATAGTGAATATTGATCTATTTCCAAAAACGTAAATTTTCACTACTTTAAACGGTTCAGACGAAAGTAGACAGTAGCTAACGAAAGTTAAAGAATTCTTTGTTGCTATATATTATATTCAGAATCTACACAAGGAGGACATTTTGCCTCTTCATTTACTAGAACACGGTTTTTTTATGACATTAAAGAAACATTTTATTTTGTTGCGTAGAAGAAAAAATTGGAAGTGCAAAGCTTACAGAATTATGATGACACGGAAGCGTTATGGTTGATGTCGCAAGACAATGCATAATGAAGAAATGATTTGTTCTTGTTTTTAAAAGGAGTTTTTACGTGCATGGAACCAGTGGTTATTCAGCAACGGGACCAACGGCTTTACTTTGACTTCCGAACCACGTCGAGAGGTGAACTTCTGTCTCCAAAAAAACTCAATGGAATGACCGAGATTAGTTCTGGTCACCCGATCACTCCTGGTGGCTTTTAGACCCAATGTAGGGGAACCATGCTACGCCCGTTCCTTTGCCGATGGGTTCTCCCCTTGGGGTTCTTTTTGCAAATGCATTACATGGCCCACACACAGAAGAGTCACTTTGAAAGAACACCCAAAAACCCAGAATCTATGGGAGATATATTGATGATATCTTCTCACAAACAAAGGCGAAAATGACATAGATGAAATTAGTGAATAAACTCCGAGCAAATTCTACATTAAATTTTACGGTAGAAAAAGTGATGAGAAAATGCTCCCCTTCTTGGACGTACTTGTGACCTCCAGAAAAACAACAAATACAATACCACAAGTATACACTAAAAAGACAGATGCTGGGAGATGCTTAAATGCTAGAGGAGAATGCCCTGATGCATATAAACGGTCTGTGGTAAATGCATACATAAAATGTGCCTTACACACTGTTCGACGTGGAAAGCGACGAACGAAGAAATCAACAAAGTTCAACAGCTGCTCACAAATAACGGCTACCCAGATGACATGATCCAGCAAGTTGTCAACAAAAAGAGATTAGAGGCTTTCCATAACCCGACCCCGAGGGACAACCACACAAGACAAAGACCAAGAAATAGTGATATACCATCAGATACATACAACAAACACCACGAAGACGAAAGGAAAGCCCTCCTTGGTATACTGCGAAAAGGAACCACCCCCCTAGCACACCATATAACAAAATAACAGCAAGAATTTACTGCAAGCCAAACCTTACGGTTTCATGGTAATGAAAAATAGTACGGCTCCATCGACGGAGAAAGAGGTTGAATCTGATATAGTATACAAGTTTTGTCTGTGCTGACGAGCAATGTCAGTCCCCCCAAAAATGCTATATCGGACACACAACCACTACACTCAAACTTCGCATGCAGGCCCACAGAAACCAAGGCGCTATTCACCAGCACTTTGTGGATACCCACAATAAAAAAACCATCCTTACAAGAACTTCTCACAAACACCAAAATAATACACAAGAAAGGCAACTACAATCGTTTATTGATATCAGAAGCCGTCAGCATCGCCATGCAACGCCCCAACCTTAACATCCAACGCGAGGCAGACCGATCTTTGCCCTCGTGTAGGAGGCAGCCCTTCAACCGCGTGGAACAAGACCACCACAAAAAAAAAAACACGCGGACAGGACGCACACTGACATTTAGTTAATTAAACATAGTATGTAATGAATATATATTTATGTAAAATGTGTATATGATAACTTACTTTCAACTTTTGATATAATTTCTTGTTGTTAACATATTTATTTTTTATTTGTCTTATTCATGTTTCACTATAGTCTTTTGTAAATATTTAAAACTAGGTTATCTGGCAATTGTACTACCATTTCCGTCCTCATGACGTCAAAAAACGCATGTAGGCTCATATTTGTATCAGTACGCTTGATGATGTCAATACGTATAGGTTGACGAAACAGCTGTCGCGTTTTTGTAAAAATACTGGATAAATGGAAGAACCCCATTATGTGTCCATTAGTAACCTGAACAATGAAGTGAAGAAAATAATTAGAAAATATGAATCAATTTCAAAGAAGCTGGTAAACAGTGAAAAAGCCATTCTATTCAATGAATGTTGTATCCGTGAAAAATTGTGCCCTAGAAGTAATATATATATATATGTGTGTGTATGTGTGTGCATATATATATATATAATATATAATTATATATATATATATATATATATATATATATATATATATGTATATATATATATACGCACATACACATACATAATAAGTATTATTATGTATTGTATTATATATATAATATATATATATATATGATATATATATATATAATATATATATCACCACAGGTGAATAATAAGAGACGGAGACTGTGAACTGTAACTATTTTCCAATTTTTGAGAATCATCCTTTCCGCTTTTATGACCTAAGATCAAAATACAAACCTGTTGGATATTATGAAAGTCATCTTTTCCTTTTTGATTCTGAAGTTGTTTCCGTCATGGCTGTGAATGAACAGATTCTGCCTAAAATTGAACGAAATTCCATTTCACCTCTGCACGATCTCTAATTCATTACTGCATTTACGGTTTCTATGATAGAATAACTTCGATAAAGATTAAATATGAACGTCGGTTTGATCACCTGTGGGAGTGGGATAGTTTTTTCATACATTATACATACATACACACACATGTATATATATATATATATATATATATATATATATATATATATATATATATATATATCTATATATATATATATATATATATATATATATATATATATATATATATATATATATATATATATATATATATATATATATCGCCCCCCACTCCAC
>NC_087209.1:87998391-88030891 GCF_015104395.2 Macrobrachium nipponense | reverse complement strand
AAGAGGTTGTGGGTGATGGAAGGATTGATCCTGGGGCAAAGCAGTATTACGGGCCTTTGATTTCCAGGGAATCTGGCGGCAAAGAAGTGCCACTACTTCTATAGCCCATAAATTCAATAATGGCAACTTTAGACTGGAGAAGATGAGAGACTGGCCGACTCAGGGCTTGGTTTTTGGTCTTGACTTCAAGGAAGGATGACTGCCTTTCTCTGTTTCACATGATGATTTTTTTGTAAATTTGCTCATAAATATGCCATGGGGTTGGATGTTGGGTTTTTTGTAGCTCTTAATCTTTCAGATAGTATGTCAGTTATAAATGTAATTTTGCAAAGAAAAGTGCAAGGAATTGTTAGAAAATACATTCATAAAGCCAAAAAGCTACTGCATCTTCGTTCTCAGTATTTACGTAAATATTTTTCAACAATATGCTGAGAATTTGTTACTAACTTTATTTCTTATCTGTTTTGATAGTGTGATCGGTAATTATAATTTACTAAAAATAGGAATTCATTATTATTAGAAAATTCATGTAGGGGGGTAACTTACGTAATTTATGATTGTCCTTGTAAAAGAGGCCCCCCCCACAGCGGTTGTCAATAAGTCATTTTCAACTAATCATGGAAGGTGTGGATGTTTTTTTTTTTAGAATTTTTTTTTCTTAAGCATATCTTCCTCTTTCCATTGATGATGTTTTTTTTTTTTTAATTTTTTTTTATTTTTGTCGACTTCAAAGTTTATCCAGTCTGGGGTGCCGCACACTTGATAATTACCCCGTCCCCACTATTAACTATGCCATGGCATCAAGGGCAATCCTAGGCGTTTTCTGATCGCTGATTTATTTACAAATTTCCCCAAAATAACCGAATTTCCATGTATCTTGTCGTTAATAAATGACCTTCACGGCTCTGTCTTTAAGGTTTAAAATTTTATTTGGCTATTACCCCTCGAGTTCGATAAACTTTCCATTATGCTCAATCATACCCCATGCATTTACGAACAGAGACATGATCTATGATTTTATGTTTGCAATATCGAAAACGAATTACAAAAGAAAAATTGTACTGTGAAGTTAGCCTAACAACGATTTCAATTCAGAAAAGTTGCAATACAGAAACGAAAATTCTTCTATTACCTCATTATAATAGTTTTGAAGAATTAAGAAAAAAACTCGCTCTAACCAGATAAATTTTTTTTTTCTAAATAAGAAATAATATATATATATATATATATACTATATATATATATATATTATATATTTAATATATTTAAAAATATTCATAAATGTTCCTACTGTATTAGTTCGATTGACAACCCTAGATGTCCTGTTAACCAAATTTGTCTAGTCATGTTCTCTCGCCTATGTGATTACGGAAAAATTACTCATATATAGTTCATTAGTATATATATCTATATATATATTATATATATATATATATATGATATATATATCCTATATATATTTAAAATATTCATAAATGTTCCTACTGTATAGTTCGATTGACAACCCTAGATGTCCTGTTAACCATTTGTACTAGTCATGTTCTCTCGCCTATGTGATCGGAATTACTCATATATATTCATTAGTATATATATATATATAATATACTATATATATATATATATATATATATATATATATAATATATATATATATATATATATATATACATATATATATATATATATTATATATATATATATATTATATTGTATATATATATATATATATATATACTATATATTTATATATATATGTATATAATATATATATATATATATATATATATATATGTATATATATATATATATATCATGAGCCAGCAGGAAAAATGAAAATCAGCAGTACCTAGCGCTTTCGTGTATTCTTGATACACCTCATCAGGGTACAATGTACAAGAATACACGAAAGCGCTAGGTACTGCTGATTTTCATTTTTCCTGCTAGCTCTTGATATACAATCTTCACGTGTTACTTGTGATCGTATAATATATATATATATATATATTATATATATATATATATATATATATATATATATATATATATATATATATATATATATATATATAATATATATATATATACATATATATATATATTAATTGTAATTGCGTCGCAGAATTAAATTTGAGTTTCTAAAGCCTGTATAAAAAAAAAAATTCGCTACATCCTACGATTATTTACACTTATTGTATGTGATACTAAAATACGAGTTATTATACAGCACGAAAATGGTGAACTAATCTCAAAGACTCTTTCCATTCATAACAGTTTAAGGATCATAGTTATCCTTAAAAGTATAGATAACTGAAAGTCATTTTCTGCTGTCGTATATTATACGTGTCCCCTACGTTAATTCATAATCAACATACTTATACTGCAGAAATGTGTGGAATCTTCATAAAGATAAAAATCTAATTTTTAGAAAGGAATTAGGGATTGGTCAAATTTTTGCATGTCAATGTCCTACTGTGAAATAACCTAGAATAAGAATTCACATCCATATTGTCTACAGTTATAGATGATTGAGTAATAATCTAAATTCACTACCCATATATTGCACTAATCTATTGCGGGCAGTGGAATGATCAGCGTATGAATAATAGCGCTGACTAAAACCCACGCATAAATCTCGGGTTTTTATCAGACGGTCTTATGAAATGGCATTTTGACTTGGTGTTGACAGTCGGTTTAGGTACTGCTCGGTTGGAGACAGGAAAATGATGAAATCCCTCGCCCGCATACCAGGCAGTAATCCTCACTCCGCAAGGAAAAAACGAGGACTTCTGCTGGGATTAAAATGAACGGGAAACGGCACTGATTTACTGCAAGGTGCATCAATGGCCAAAGGAGCAAGATAATAAGAGCCGTTGAAAATGTTAATATGTACGAAGTGAATAAGGAATACAGAGCCGCGACGGTGTGCCATCCAAGGAAAAATTATAACTTCAATTAAGAATCCTGAATGCGATAACGAAGAAAAGAGCTTTACCTGAATTCCGAGGGCTCCTAAAATCCATTAAATGTAACTTATTCAGATTCGTATCTGTGATCAAAGAGAAACAAAATGAAACTCTTTTATCGAATATATTTTAGATTATTAAAAATGTTAGCCAGGCTAATATATTTATATATAATATTTAATTTGCTTCAACATAAAATGAAATGTATTGCAACGTCGGAAGGAATTTTTTTCGCTTCTGTTTTTAATATCTTTGAAAGACAGGAGTCCCGAAGGAAATGAATACAGAATTCGTTCATTTCAAGTGCGATTTAAAACTGTGCCATATTAGGAGGATGAAAAGTATTTTATTTCATGTATGAATATTTCTGAGAAATTCTTACAGATAATAACTATTGAGCTGAAATGTAACTATCCTTGCGATACTGATTTTTTTAGCTTCTTGGATTCATAAGCTGAAATACAATTGTGTTGGTCCGCATTCAGTAATCGTCCAAAAAAAATTTCCATTAACCTAAGTTTTGTATTTAGTTAAACACGGAAGCGTTCTGAAAGCCTGGAAATTCCAAGGGAGATGAATGAAGGAATTCTCATTCCTATTCTCAGGCGGAATCTGAACCCAAATTGGAGGAAAAATTGTGGTGCTAATTTCGAAGAACGTTAAGACTTATCATAACATGTATGTTTTTGATCGTTCAAAGCTTTGTGAGTCGAGCGTGTCGTGAGCTGCTCTGCTGATGACAAGAGGATATGAATGGTCCAACTTCAAAGATATATTTAGTCTTGCTTTATTGCTTTTGCATCTCAGTTGGGATCATGTCTAGTATATGAGGTGCTAAGAGCAACCTCGTCACATCAATTACTGCTGTGGATTAATTATTACCAAAGACGAGAGAAACATTTAAAAATAAAAAAAGGAATGTGTATCATATTAATAACTAAAATACTGCTATAAAAAAAAAGTCATGTACTGATGGTAAAAAAAAAGTTGCAAGTGATGAAATTAGATTTTTCCAGTAAACTCATTTAATGTAAAAGAGCATAAAAAAAAAAAAAAATTTCCCATATTTATTAGCTCATCCTATTTTAATGGCGTCAGACTTACCGCAATAATTATTATTCTAGGAAACATTTCTCTCATTACGATTCCTAATGGACTTTAAAAAAAAACCGACATTAATAACAAAAATTGCTTAAAAATTCATGAAAATTTCATACGCTTTTGCAAGTCTTAGTTTTTGTGAAATTTTCAATCTTTTCTACGTACTGGAAAGCTGATATTTCATATGCATGGAACATTACTCTAGAGGGAACAGTAGGGAACGAAATAGGAAAAACACTGGTCCAAAAGGAAAAAGTTCCTTCATATTGAAATTTTTCATTATTATGTCTGAAAAAAAAAATGATAAAAAATTGATCAAAGTTCACTATAAACTGCAAAGATTTAAATCTTAAATTGCTAAGAGATCTGAATTTATATTAAATTAACGACATGCACGTGAATGTTTTGGATGAATTTATTTTTTTATTTGTGAATTTCCAATTGTTTTTGGAACAGTAGATGAAAACTGTAAAAATCTATAATTTATTTATACCTTTGCTTCTCCTTCCCACAGATGTGATTATTAAGGGGTCTGATTGAAAAAAAAAAGGATAATTGCATCATAAAAATCTTAATTGAAGTACTGGATATAATTATCTTTTATGACATGGAATACATTAATGTAAAATCGCAACATGAATATTACTTTTGTAATTCCATCCTCTTTAGCAAAGGTGAAATGTTCCCCTTTAAGTGGGTCTATGAGAAGGCTGAAACCGTGACATTTTTCCAGATGTACATAACAAGAGACTATCAGTTGTACATCCTTTAGTATACGGTGCATAAAGAAGTGAAAGTAATCAATGAAATGTGGAATAAATGTATAAATATGAAACTGAAGACAAAGGATAAGTAAAAAATGCGCCGAAGTTTCTCCGGCGCTATCGAGTTTTCTGTAGTGTATAATCAAGGCCACCGAAAATAGGTCTATCTTTCGGTGGTCTCGGTATAATGCTGTAAGAGACGTGGCTCATGAAACTTTATCCACGGCCCAGTGGTGGTGGCCTATCCTTTATCGCTTGCCAGATGCACAATTATGGCTAACTTTAAACTTATTAAAATAAAAACTACTGAGGCTATAGGGCTGCAATTTGATAAGTTTGATGGTTGTGGGGTGGATGATCCACATACCAATTTCCCTGGCCTCAGTAGTCTTTAAATTCTGAGGACGGACAGAAAAAGTGCGGACAGGGAAATAGCGGACAGACAAAAAAAGCTATCTCAGTAGTTTTCTTTTAGAGAAAACTAAAAACAATGAGAATGACGAACAGGTCTTGTCTGTTCACATCCATTTTAATCGTCCTGTCGCTTGGAGGGACAGTCAAGATTAACGAACATATCTCTCCTTTGCTTAAGGCTGGTCGAGGTACTGCACTAAAAACATTTTATGATCTGACGTAAAGGATTACTCATTTGTCCCTTAAATCTAACACCATTCTTACCATTTTGATATCATGCACCATGAAAGAAAGTTTTTATACCATGACCTTTCCTTTATGAAGACGAGGGTACGTCTACAAATTCCATACTTGCTTCTTTAGTAAAGATAATGCTTCGCTTGCTATATCTTAGAATTGGTTTTTAAATATAAAATGAAAATTTAAGGCTTATGAGGAAGAAAGACCAAACTGTCTCGACAAACTGCTCTCTTGAATGGACGACATATTTGGTGACCTAATACCTTACTCTCGATGGCTGGAGAACCTTTCAGCAATTCATCTCCAGTTGGAGCCTTTCTGGTAAGGCCCTTTGTAATTCGGTATTAGGGAAGAATAAACTTGTATATAAAATACAATTTCACTGCTACAAATAATACGGCCCATAATAATTGTCCTGTAGATTTTCCTGAATAAATATATATATATATATATATATATATATATATATATATATATATATATATATATACATATATATATATATATATATGTAACATGGGGGAAGAACCCCCAGTATTCATAAGGTAAGCGTGGACACGAAACGGAAGGCAGACCCCACACACCCCATTACACACACAGGCTCTCTCTCTCTCTCTCCCGGCCAATCACTCTCTCTCTCTCTCCAAGGAATCTCTCCATTCTAACAGGTAATGAAAATGAGAGAGTTGCATCATAACATTAGCGTTTATTAACAAGAATAAATAAATCAATTAACCAAGTAATCCAGTCTTACAGACTAACTCAAAAACAGTACAATGTCAAGTCACCAAAGAAAGTCCACACCCCCTCCGGGAACTCTTTGTCCCCGGCATTTCCAGATCCGTCTGTTTCAAAAGATTTACAGAACACATCCGGTAGTACACACAAGTTCAAAGACAAAGTTAATAAAAATGGAACATCTTCAAGATATCAAACAAGCCATCCCTTTGGCTAAGCCACTTGAACACTTACCCAGACAGCCGGACACTAAACACTATGTCACAAAAAAACTCCCCCGGCGAATGCCACGGCATCTTTGCCTGTGACTCGAAGCCCTCTGTCAAAATCCCTCCCATAGGTTTGGGTATGAACCTATTTAACAGAAAGAGGCGCACACGCACGTACGAATGCACACTTCGCTAGCGCCTCATGGTTCTAGCTGCATCCTTTGGTTTCACAAAGGCACTTTGAGAAGAGTTCATAAACTGTCGTGCATTGACTTCTTGAACTAAGCACTTTTATCTCACGCCATCCCCTAGAATCTCATTGATCAGCTACTCTCAGGTTGTTACCTCTGCACTGTCTCCACATTCCATAGGTCACAGAGAAACGCATATTATTAATCAAACCCCTAGTCCTTACAGATAGCTCGGCCTCGCACAAATGCAGCTCCCGCCTAGCAAAATTACTTATACACACAAAACACTGGCCGGCTTAAAACAAAATAATACGAAAAAACTGCACGTCTCTGGCATTATAAAATAAAGTCTTATCACGCTTTATCTCCCAATAACACAAGAGCATTTTCTCTCATATTTTCTGTATTAGGATTCTTGAATATCCCTCTTCGCTTGTCTGCAAGTAGCTGAACAGACAGCAACAGGCTATAGCAGGCTGTAGCAACTGTAGGAGACGAATGCCTCCCTCATCGTAGAAGACTTCTCACGGCTTCTGTGGATCCCCAAAAACACGCTGTAGAATTCTCTCGATCACCCATCATGGAAATACTTGTAATCACCCTGGACAACACGGCAGCATCCTCACGGCTGTGGACGTCTTGCTGGCATCGGGGAACGACTTTTTGGGCGTTAGTATGTCAGTCAGGTCTTTGGTCAATCTAAGAAAATTAACCCAAACATACTACTTCTATCAAACAATGATCTCAAAAGGTCAGAAATACTAACTGAACGTCTCCCAATTAACTCCCTTTAATATGACTACTAAATCATAAGTCATTAACATAACTCTCAAAGAAAAAAAAAACATAAAGTTCTCCAACTCAATTCTCCCAAACTCGCACATCAGCACACACTAAACTCAGAAATCACAGCAACTCCACGGAATTCTGCACTCACATTTCGAACTCGAATGTGCTCACAAAAAAAAAAAGAAAAAATCGTAACGAGCTCAAGAAAGAAAAGAATCACGTAACACCCAGACCCAAAAATGTTCTCTCAAGTTCTGACATTTAAACAACCCACAAAATCAGTAAAAATCTCCAACTTTTAACAGCAAAAACCCCTTTACTGCTCAATAATTTCATTACAATGAGACTTAATGTCAAACTCCCATTTACGTTAAACAGCTACCCCAGAAAAATCACATCTCCCGGTAAATCAAATCTCCCGTCCAAAAAAGAAATGCTACTTAAGCTCAATCCCCAAATTATCTCTCATAGGAAAAGGAAGAAAACAATAAAAAAAAAAAAAAAAAAAGATAATCACAAGTAGATTTCCCCAATCACAAAATACATAATACATGTATAATATGCATAACTCCCGCGTTTTCCCCAAGAAATGCTCCATGTAAAGCCCCGGAATTTGCCAGAAAGCAAACTCTCACACATGCGCTTTCGTGAAATGCTATAGCCAACATTTCCAGATTTGCAAAAAATTCAATTCCGATCTGTCACCATCAGAGGAAAAGAAAACAGCACAGCGCTCATCACATCCGCTTGTCAGCAGAAAAATCGCCTGCGTACGTATGCTCTAACAACAGCACAAAAAATTGTCCAGTCAGACACATAAGTTTGGAAACTCATGATTCTCTAGAAAAAAAGGTCTAACTGACACATTTCACAGAATTAACTCCAGGATATGACTAATGGTGCCAACAAAAATTTGGTCTCGAAAGACTTATTCTCTCAACATGACTTTTCCAAATTATATTTCTCCAAAATAACACACTTGTGAAACATAAAAATGCACACACATCTCCATATGACTCGCAATGCAGTAATGCCACTTCTCTCTAAATAGTCACGAATCAAAAAAGAGAACCACAGAAATCTTCTCATTGCTCAAAAAAACTCCATAACCACAAAAAAGAGGTCACCCGCCAAAGATTAATTCGAACTCCATTATGAGAACACCATATTAATAATAACACCACTCCGGTTATAAAAATATTTCCTCCATTTGTTAATAAACCAACCCCCTTATATTATTCTCTTATTTCTACAATAGCCACATGTCAGTAAAAAAACACCACTCCAGGAATAGAGAATAATCACCTCTATTTCGGCAAATACAAAATATTTACCTCTATTTCCCCAATAACTCCATGTGGAACAAAACAAGGCTCCAAAAATATATCTCCAAAAGGAATATCAAAAAATGAAATCCTACCTCCAAAAAATGTGCACTCAAGGCAACTAACTCACACACTCACAAATATTGCCCCATAATCTCCAAATATGTGTCTCCATTTGCAACAAAGATGGCTGCAAAATAATTGAACTAAACATAGCTCATATCACATTGGCAAATATCAACAATGGCCAAAAATATATCTCCCATATACTATATCTCAAATTATAAACTCCAAAATAATATATACCTCCAATTATCACTCCAAAATAATATATCTCAATTATAACTCCAATTCTCCAAAGAATAACTCAATGTTATAGTCAAAAACTATACAAACTCTCCATTTAGCATAACTGCTAAAAAACGGGCAAAACTCGGCAAATAAAACTGTCTAGAAATTCTAGAAAAAATCACTAATGTGCCACAACTCAATATAACAGAATTCCCAACTCATATGGAGAAGTCTTAGCCAAGACTTCTCCATATGCACTACGATATAAGCCACTAGAAACTTAACTAAGTTTTCCTTTTATCTCTCACAAAGTTTGTCACAAATACAACAAGGGTATTGTGCAAGAAAACTCATCAATTTCTGGAACACAAATATCGAGAGAAGAAATGTAGTGTCATTACGTATGCATTCCAAAACGTGCAAAAATTCTCCCATATATTTCTCTATAGCATCAAATAGCTAAAACACGAACACGTTCCCGAACAATGACTCTAAGTCCCCACGAAACTGAAGAAATAATTCATTCCACTAAAAAAAAACTGGGAAAAGGGAAAAAGGGAAAAACAAAAACAAAATTTTCAAAAATTCCCCACCTTGGTAAAAAAAAAACTTGTGTCAGCGATGGCTAATTTCAAAAAAGGAGAAAAGAAAAATCAACGTCACCATTAACTATCTCCCGTTAACTCACTAGATGTCAAGCAATTATCTGCTGAACTCATAAAAAAAAGAAAAAAAAACTAAAACAATGTGTTGTTAGTTCCTCCCAAAATCAAAAAAGATTTCACCTCCCTTGACAGCATTAAAAACACCCACGTATTAGTATATAAAAAATCAGTATCAGAAATATCATTATCACTAAAATCACCAAAAAAAAATTGCTATCATCAAAATCATCAGTATCAGTACAAAAAATATCACCAATGTCAATGCTTATCCATTCTCCAAAATTCAGCAAAAGATCAGTAAGTTTCATTTCCACAATTCACCAAGATTCAGTCAGATTCATCAAGATTCAGCAAAACTACATCCCCGTGAATCACTGAAAATATTCTCCAAAGTTACAAAAACTTAACAAATAACTAAGACAAGATCTCTCCCCATTTAATTCATTGTAATAATTCTCCTTGAATAATTATCTGTAATTAATTATAGAAAATCTCCTCCATGAAAATATCTCAACTCTCTCGTAAAACAATTCTCCCGTAATGATAATTATACTTAAGCAAACCTCCCGTGACAAATTTCAAGTATAATAATTAATAATAATAATAATAATAATAACTCTTCATAGCAATAATTCTCTGGCAAAAATCTCATGTAAGGGTGAAATTCAAATAGCATACAACAGTATTGCTGAATCCTATGACATCCAATTTCTCCAGCATGCAACACCATGACATAACACCATTGCCACACAACACCAGATACAACACCAATCATCGGCATTTCAAAGTAATTTCTCCAACACAATAAAAAAAAAAAATAATCTGTGTATCCCCCTTATATTTGTGTCTTTCAAGGCACAAGTAAAACATATAACAAATCCCGTGCATGTTAACTACTTTTCCCCTCATTCACGGAAAAGAAAAATATCTTTTTATTTCCTTTTCTCTTCATCCAAGGGAGAGAAAAAAAAATATCTTTTCTAAAAAAAAGACTCCATGGGCATTCCACTTCATCAACTAATCATCAGCTGATATCTTAGCATTCATGGTCAAGGCCCAAATCCATCTCCAAACACAAAGAAAAAAAAGGAAAGGGGGAGTTCATTCACCACACTGAGAAAACAAAATTTCTCCCCCGTGAGAACAACCCCTCAGTCGAGAGGCAGAACAGACCCGAGGTATACACAGCAGTATCCCCATCTCTTGAACAGTGTCTGAGGACCCCTTCCCAAGGTATACACTAGTGCCCATCCCTGCACTATCTCTCGAGGGAGGCTAGTGGTACCCACAATGCAACTATCCCCCCGAGGGATGCCCATACCCTCGCAATGCAAGGCGCCTCTCTGCAGAAATGTGCTGAGCCCGTAAAATTGTGGCCGCTGTGTGTCTCTAAGCCAGATATGATTATCCAAGCACAGTTCACATGCATAGAAAAATACACCTTAATACATTCTTATGTGTTTAAAACAAAGACAAATACGTCTATTATAAACACGTGCAAATAAAGAAAACACGTCACTATGGGGCAAAGACAAGAAAAATTGTTGACCTCTTGAACCAATCCCATAACCCTGATATTTAAACAAAACCCTCTACCTTCAAAAACAATAGTTCTTTAACACTCCACCACTCCATAATGAGAACAAAAGGAACTCGAAATTCTTCGTAAAACGTGGCAGTGGATATATGCATTAAACACAACACCCGCACGGGTATCTCGGAATACACTCTCGTCATTGCACAAGCAAAAGTCACACTGGGTGCGCTCACTGCTTCTAGGCTGACTCCCTGGGAAAAATGCTGAGTCCAATAAAATGCTTCCCTCCCTTTAGCACAGTTAACAGACAGATATTTTCTCATTTTTTCTCACTAAGTACTGAAAACTAACAGTTTAAACGATTTTCCCGTCTGCCACCACTGTAACATGGGGAAGAACCCCCAGTATTCATAAGGTAAGCGTGGACACGAAACGGAAGGCAGACCCACACACCCTATTACACACACAGGCTCTCTCTCTCTCTCTCTCCCAGCAATCACCCCCTCTCTCTCTCTCTCCAAGGAATCTCTCCATTCTAACAGGTAATGAAAATGAGAGTTGCATCATAACATTAGCGTTTATTAACAAGAATAAATAAATCAATTAACCAAGTAATCCAGTCTTACAGACTAACTCAAAACAGTACAATGTCAAGTCACCAAGAAAGTCCACACCCCCTCCGGGAACTCTTTGTCCCCGGCATTTCCAGATCCATCTGTTTCAAAGATACAGAACACATCCGGTAAGTACACACAAGTTCAAGACAAAGTTAATAAAATGGAACATCTTACGAGATATCAAACAAGCCATCCCTTTGGCTAGCAGCTTGAACACTTACCCAGACAGCCGGACACTAAACACTATGTCACAAAAAACTCCCCCGGCGAATGCCACGGCATCTTTGCCTGTGACTCGAGCCCTCTGTCAAATCCCTCCATAGGTTTGTGGGTATGAACCTATTTACAGAAAGAGGGCGCACACGCACGTACGAATGCACACTTCGCTAGCGCCTCATGGTTCTAGCTGCATCCGGTTTCACAAAGGCACTTTGAGAAGAGTTCATAAACTGTCGTGCATTGACTTCTTGAACTAAGCACTTTTTTTATCTCACGCCATCCCCTAGAATCTCAATTGAAATCAGCTACTCTCAGGTCGTTACCTCTGCACTGTTCTCCACATTCCATAGGTCACAGAGAACGCATATTATTAATCAAACCCCTAGGCCTTACATATATATATATATATATATATATATATATATATATATATATATATATATATATATATATATATATATATATATATATATATATATATATATATATATATATATATTATATATATATATATATATATATATATATATATATATAATCGACCTTATAGCTAATCTTGTAATGTCGTTTGGATATTAAGCCTACTTTTGACTATGTTTTTGCTCTGTATGAAACAGTTTGGTGGGCCCGAAGTAAAGGGTCGTGTTAGACCGAAAATTCTTGGCTCTCTCGCCTTTCATTTTCCTCCATAGCAAAACCTTTATATTTATACATAGCATCACGTTTTATATACTTTCGTGATCAAGTTATCCATATATATATATATATATATATATATATAATATATATATATATATATATATATATATATATATATATATATATATGTATATATAAATATATATATATATATATATATATATATATATATATATATATATATATATATTATATATATATATATATAATATATATATATGTATAGTATATATATATGTATTGTATATATATATATATATATATATATATATTATATATATATATATATATATATATAATATATATATATATATTTATATATACAAATATATATACTATACATATATATATATATATATATAGATATATATATATATATATATATATATATATATATATATATATATAATATAGATATATATATCGATATATAATGGATAACTTGATCACGAAGTATATAAAACGTGATGCTATGTATAAATAAAGGTTTTGCTATGGAGGAAAATGAAAGGCGAGAGAGCCAAGAACTTTCGGTCTAACACGACCCTTTACTTCGGCACAACTGATCATACAGAGCAAAAACATAGTCAAAGTAGGCTTAATATCCAAACTGACATTACAAGATTAGCTATAAGGTCGATTTCACTCTACGGAAACAGGCAAACGCCTGAGGGCAAGATTAGTGATTTTTAGGCAGCCACACCTTTGGAGGAAAACACACGTGGTCAACAGATGATTCATCAGCACACAATATATTTTGAAAAACAAGGAGGCATATACGACCTAGTAACATGAAACTTACAAAAATGTTCCAAAAAAATGAGTGAAAAGACGAAATGGATATAAATATAACGAACGAGAGAGAGAGAGAGAGAGAGAGAGAGAGAGCGTAGAGAGAGAGAGAGATAATAACTATATACATGTGGGCCTAATATTTATCCAAATCACTATAAAACAAAAAGTCAATTTGCTGTCGTTGCTGAAAGGTACAGTATTGATGTTCACTTCTGTTTTTTTGAAACTGTAATCTTGACTGACCTACTACCCACCAGCCCACACAGCATCTGTACTCTGCAGACGGTCCCTGTAAGAATCTGTTCAGGCACAACGAGATGCATTGAAAGATTTGCAGCTAATCATTGCTCCAAAATCGGGCGTAAATGTTTCAGTACCTGAATAAAACAACATGACTATACTGTAAAGACGGGACAAACGTGTGAGGCTCTGTTGTCAGGTCCGATTAATTTAGCCTTGCGATTTATTGTGAAGGATTTAAAGCTTTGTCTTGCTGTATTAAAGTAAACAAGGCATCGACTAGTAAAGAATCCAGAACCAAAAAAACCTAATACTCATCTTGCAAATTTAATCTCGAATCAGTATAATGATGATTAATGAGCTTGATAGGATGAAGATTATCTTTAAATATGAAAACTTCTCTGTAACTTCTCTGTCCGCGCACGAATTTTTGATAGAATCACTGATTTCCAATGGTATTCTCCAAATTTTTCCAGACGCTGAGATAATAACCGGCTTTTTCGAATGCTTTCTATTAACCTCAAAATTGTTTTTGTTTTTGAAACATTTGACTGATCAAATGCCTTAAAATAGTGTTTGCCTCCAGTTACCTATAAGGCTCATATCATTACAACTTGTACTTTATCATGTGGTTCGTAAAGCAATCCCGTGCCTATATCATAAGCCTCAACCTTATCTAGGCTCATTTCATCCATGGACATAACTAAAATAAATTGTTTTCCTTAAGAGACGATACAGACGTTAGTATTCCTGGCTCATAGTTGAAATTTTTAGGTCAGTTATTCAGTATTGCTACAGTAGGTAAGGATTCCTTTTCATGTCTTAAGTCATTTACAACATTTTGGGGTGGAGACGTAGCATAATGAGAGCCAATTCGATGTCTTCAACTGTCAGGCTTTTTTATGTTCCTTCAGGTTTTAGTGAAAATTCCCTCTCTGATGTAAGACTTCTCTTGCATAAGAGGCATGCTGTTTTCCTCTTCTTTTCGTATTCTAGTATTTCCTGATACATTTCCTTCTGAACTTTAACAATTGCTCTTTCGTCACTATCTCGTTTCCTGGGTGTTTGTTGCTCTCTGCATTTCAAAGCTGGGAATAACTGTATTCCCTTTTCTTTAGAGGGGGTTTGATCTATGACAGTTGTGTAATCCACCGTCCCGTCACAGATAAATTCGCGAACGATTTTCTTCATCCCAAGTCGTTTTTCACAATTCCCAGACCTCGTCATTGGTTCAGCCGACAAGAATTTGGAACTATGTAAAGGGTTTGATAATAATACTAATGATAATAATAATAATAGTAACAAATGCAACATATGCTGAAATAGTTTAATTGCCTGTAGTTACAAAAATATGCATAACTATTTTATAAGGTGCCCTACTCAAATTTACTATAGTTTCTTAGCAACTCGGTGAATATTTTTTTTATTCCATTTTTACTTGTCACATTCATGAGCAAGAATTACCTTAGGGCATGAGAAAAGTTGGAACAGCATCCCACTTCAATATCAGTTGGTTCTTTGGTCTTTCTATTCCAAAAAGACGATTCATGTTTGTAGACGAAAGAGCCGTCCTGTTTGAACCTGAAGACCTGACTTTCCTTTTCGTGTTAAAATACTTCGCAGTTCTTCGGGGTTGTGCTGACAATATTTTAACTGTGTTTGAGCAAGAAGAAATGATTGTGAAAGAGGCATTGTACAGGACAATTGACATTTATTAACCAATACCTATCAAAGAAGTCACTAGGGACAGGATGAATATAAGATACAAACAGAGGGGCATATTTTGGGTTGCCTTTTAAGCCAAATCTTTGACCTGGATTAGCCCGAACCCAGTTGAGGTTTATGGGCTCACTTGAGCTCATCATCCTACCAGCTCAGATTCAGACCTGCGAGGTATCAGACCCCCTTAGCTTTTTGAATACGCTTGTCTCTACAAAGCTTTATATGAAACAACTCTGATGGTCAGGTCGCAGCGTGACCTTATTGTGATTTCTCGGGATACGGATACGATTCCAGCTACCGGACATCAGAATTACTTAATTTCTTGTATATCCAGTGTGAAGAATTCGAGAAATTGAGAGGCCATGGTGCCTAGTCTATTACATACATACATATTTGGTAAAAAATGAACAAAGGTTTATGTATAAGTATATATATGTGTGTGTGCTCGTGCGTGAACGCATAGAACTCGCATCCCATAAAACACACACACACACACACACACACACGCACACACACACACACACACACACACACATATATATATATATATATATATATATATATATATATATATATATATATATATATATATATATATATATATATAATATATATATCAACAGCTTTTTAAAAGCCATGCAGCCATTCATATGATCTCGTCTGACTGTTTTTGTTACTGGATGTAACGGAGCGTTAACATGTGGGACGAAGCTTAAATGCACAGGATGGGTAAACTAAATATAGAATTTCTGGCTTTTTGTAGGGGGTGGGGCCTCAGAGACAGATCATTTATTGACTACAGAACTGAATGTGGCTGTACGTCTCCTTTATTTCTGAATTTCATCGTTACTGATTATGGAGTTTGAGATGCACAATAATTTTTTGTTTTACATTTTATATTATTTTCTATCTTAATATTCTTATTGCTTCCTCGAGGATGAATGTTTTTAATGGTAGTAACTGGTGTGCAACGTTGATAGAAGAATTTATTCAAACAATTATCTGTTGGAGCTTTGGATTTTTTGATTAGTGAATTCGTCCAAAGGTGTTTAACATACTTTAAGTGAAAATTGGTCGTTTGTTTTTATGCTTGGAAAATTGCTTGGTGTGTTTAGGTGCAACGCTATGACACCTCTGAATGTTGGCTGTCAGGCAGAGATTAATACATAATTATATCTTAACTCTCCCCTTTAAAGTAAACTCAAAATGCATTCCCGTTTGCTTTCGTTGAGATATGTATCTCGATCCATTAGATCATAAAGTGTATCATTTGAAAATTGGTACTTATTTTCTTTTGCGATTTCGCCAACTAAGCGGCTTTTAGTTTATCTAGCAATCTTCCTGCTGTTCAAAACTGATGTAATATAGCTGAATGAGGATTCGTTCATTTTTTAGAATACTTTTAATCTTATTACTTATGGTGCAGAGTTTATTTTTGTCAACCACTTTTGGCAGGTTTGGTTATTTGCAAATAAACGAACTTCCTCCATCTACGCAGAGAAACTATGACGGTGAAATTCCAAAGGCAGAAGAATTTGTCTTTAGTTAAATATCAAACCTAAAGTCCTATTGAGTAACAATCCATGCCATCCTTTCGTAAATGTTAAGCAGTCATTCAGAATAAGGCTAGGTTTTTGTCAGTTTTCTGTAGAATAAAGCAACTGCAATGGCTTTGAATGTCCGTCCGCACTTTTTCTGTCCGCCCTCAGATCTTAAAAACTACTAAGGTTAGAGGGCTGCAAATTGGTATGTTTATCCTCTACCCTCCAATCAATAAATACTCCAAATTGCATCCCTCTAGCCTCACTAGTTTTTATTTTATTCAAGGTTAAAATTATCTATGATCATGCGTCCAGTAACGCTACAGGACAGGCCACCACCAGGCCGTGACCGAAAGCTTCATGGGCCACGGCTCATACAGCCTTATACACTGTACAGAAAACTCAATTGCCCTGAAGAAACTTCGGTGCAATCTTTGCTTGTTTTATTCACGCTTGTAAACTTAGAACTTAGCGCGCACATCGAAGACTGGGTTACGACTGTGACCTTTAACTAAAGGCCTCTTTACTTCATTTCATATCTCTCCTTCAAGTTTAGATGACGTCTACAGTATTGACAGCGACCGGCATAATCTTACTCATTATACCCTTGGCGTGAGGAAATTTGAGTTATTCTGCTTAAAATAAAATAATCTTTATGAATGTAAAGAAATGGGGGAAAGGTGAATTGAAAAATAGGTAAGAAATCATCAATATCCCTCATCTTACTATATTGACATCTAACGTTCTTTTCATAAGACGCCACCATCCCTAAATAGAAATAGAGAAGAGGAAATCTTTTCATGGACACACCTCAATTCAGTGCAATTTGTCGTCCGTGTGCTTTCACGACTTCTATTCGGACATTCTCTTAGTGACATTTTTTCATTCGCCTCTTTTGCAGCTCTGTAAGCTCTGAAGATAGAAGCGTTGTGACTAATTACGTACGTTCATTAGTCTACAAAGTTTTGGATTGCATAAAGATCTGAGTATATTCCGCATACATTACCGTATGTATAACAATGCCGTTGTAAAATATATTCAGCAAGGCTGAAATTGCATTTTCAGAAACGAACGCTAACACGAAGAAAAAGAAGAAATCATAGGTACATGAGAAGGTTTGCACTATGCAACGCAAGATTATCTAAGATAACTCAACTCAATTATTAATCAAGTTTCCAATGTACCCCCATTGTGTTCCACTAGAAAATACTTACGACAGTTTTTTTCTTTTTTACGCAGTTGCTGACTATACTGGATTTTTATGATAATACCTGGTTTTGGAATTATTTGTCAAAAATTCAGATTCATTCAGATATGCAGCGCATACAGTAATTTGCTTCAGATTGCGTGGGCTCTTTGAGATAATGGGTCTTCTAAGTTGATCAAAAGTACAAATACTGAAGTACATTCTATATACACAAAGACAAACTATAGTTGTGTAAACCATTTTGTAACAGTGGCAGTAGATATGTCTATCTTTTCAGTTACCAGCTTCATTGGGATGGCAAATTTGGTTTGTCCAAGCGCATAGAAAACTAAAATCTTTCAAGAACTAACTAAACAGACATTTTTTTTTTTTTGCATGATTTTGTAAAAATATAAATAGAAAGCCGAACTTGAAAATAGAGGCCATTCCTGGGTTCACGAATTATAGAAGAAAATCCATAAAAGTCAAACGATAATTGCAAACATGGGAAGAGGTATGAAAAAGGGAGAAGACTTAGTCCCCAAGATTGTGTTAATTCATTGGAAATGAATGAATTAATTCTCAAGAGACTACAATGTTCTGCGCATGTATGAGTCTTCATCTTATTTAATACTTGCATCTTAGAAATATAGCAATGGTTATTGATTCTGCACCAGATAAAAATGAATTAAGGTTTCTTCCCTTATTGATGACAAATATTGTTTTACTAAAATCAAGTCGGAACTAGAAATAAAAATCGTTCCACTAAAGTTTTATTTTCTAAAAATCAGCAGAGACGTCAGACAAAATACTTATCACTTAACTTAATCAAGCAGATACATGAAATAGCCGCCTCACTAAATACTAGCAGAAATGTCAAAGATTTGCCTAAGAAAGAAACGGATCCATAAATATCGCAAACTCTTCATATCCTCGGACTTCTGAATAGACCACAAGTCCTTGGAATGTAGTAAAAATACTTTTCTTCTCTTTATGTCTCGCTCAGTTCTCTTGCAAACTGAACCACCTTCAATTTCACAGCAGCTGTCGCGCTAACTTTTTCTTTGATGATTCAACAGAAGTTTCCCTCACAATCAGCAACAAGTGTCTCCTTCTCCTTCATCCTCTGGACAGAACCCCTCAAGGTCTCCTGGGTGTTTTCCAACTTGGTTTGTTGTTTATGTGTGCATGTATGAAAAATTTCTTTCTTTATTAGGTTTCTGTGAAAGAAAACCATTAAGATAGCTTTATATGTTCATCCGCACGTTTTATGTCCGTACTTCTCTTGTCTGCCCTTAGATCTTAAAGACTACTGAGGCTAGAGAGCTGCAAATTGGTATGGTGATCATTCACCCTCTAATAATCAAACATACCAAATTGCAGGCCTCTAGACTCGGTAGTTTTTATTTTATTCAAATTTAAAGTTAGTCATTGCTCGTGGTTCTGGCAATGCACAACAAAGGCCACCGCGGCCGGCTGAGGGTTTCATTGGCCAGGGCTCATACAGCATTATACCGAGACCAACGAAAGATAGATCTATTTTCGGAGGCTTTGATTATAAGCTGTACAGAAAACTCGATTTCTTCGGCGCATTTTTTACCTGTTTTTAATTTCTACTCTTCTTTTTTCCACTTTTTTGCGCATTCAATGGAGGAGTTTATGTTTTTAGCTCAGTCTGTGTGCTTATTTATTTGTATCTCGGATATAAAGATCTCATGATTCGTTATGCTGTAATTCGAAAAATATAAAACACACCAGGGGTGAACCTCGTGACTGGCAAGTGATTAGATTTTCAGAGAGATCATTGTCTGGGTTGGGGACTTTTTCACGCCCGTGTAGTCAGTCATTGCGGATGTCTGTGGTATCCTAATGTTTTTGCTCATACATATTGTTTAATATCTATAAATTGTTCGAGTTGGTTCCTTTTGGATTGTTGCTCATTTCAATTCTAATAATACTGTTAACTCTGAAAATCTTCATTTAACCCGGAACGATAAGAAAGTGGAATATTTATTTAAATGTGTACCTATAACCTTTGAACCTTTTATGTTAAGATCTTTCGGCCTTCCATCTTGCTATCCACCCTCTTCTAACAATTATTCACAGGGCAAAATTGAGGTTTTCTTCCTGTTTCACCTTTCAAACTTTTTTTCCGTCAATTTCCGTCAGGGCTGAGTGACATCATAGGTCCAGTGCTTGGCCTTTGGCCTGAACTCTATATGCCATGCCATACCATGCTTACAAACCGACTGACCTAATTAATGTCAGGAATACGGAAAGGACCGCCTGTCCTTTGACTGAATGTTTATTCCTAAGGAAGCAAATTTTGACAATAAAACTTGACTGATTTGCCAGAAGTGGAAAAGATGATCCCAGGGACATCAGACGACAAATTTCCAGGAATTTAATCGCTTAAAAGAGTAGGCAGAGGACTGGGGAAAGCAGGGGAAGGGGAACTGAATCGTGGAATCTTTTTCTTTCGAAAACTTATATAAGGATAATATTGATAAACTGTAAAGGAGCAGACTTAATCTTTATCATTTTAGCTACCTTTATTAATATCATGACCTTTATTACTGTTGCAAATGCTCATACCATTAATGTTATAATCTTACCATTTAAGTTTCAATTAAGTTGGTAATTCAATAACACAACTATTGACTAAAATTTATCTCGCAAAATCAGATTCACGTAGGAATGTTGGAAAAATAATCACTTTAAAGTCATGGAAAATATATTACTTTGAAAATAACACCATTAAAGTTTCTAACTTATATGTCTGTAATACTTTGTGGGTTTTTATTTTTCATTATTAATTAAAATCTTCAGCATTATTTCACGAAAGCCATAAATAATCTTAAAAAGACATGACCTTTACGCATGTCATTATAAGTTGTTATGTTTTCTTCTGCCCGGATTCTTAGCAACATCTGGGTAGCGGTCTTGAAGTCTATTTTGTTCAAGTGACCAAAGTTACGCAAAAAAAAAATAAAAAAAATGGGTTATTCAAATTATTCAGACCATCTGAATATCCTGAATTAATGGTAGTTAAATAAGCATAAATATGATGTTCCTATTTTATTCCAATAATATTAAAAAATCCCTCGACCGTAAAGAGACAGATTTATAACGGCACATCAGAGAACCAACCCCGGATGAAGGTGTCAAAAGAAAATGGATTTTGAAATTTCATTCATCTAAAATGCTCGAGAGCATTATTGCATTTTGGTATTCTATCACTGAGAGGATTAAAAGTTTATGAACGTAAATTGAATTTCCTCTCCACTAAAAGGTGGACAAATAAACATTGAGATTTCTGTTTCATATCAGTTGAGAATTTAAGTTTGGCATTGACTTATGTGAGAAGGAACTACTTCTTAATCTGTATTTAGCCCTTTTCTAAGGGCAACAAATGCATTTCAAGTTTCACTGCCTCTGATTCTATTCGTTATCTATTTTGCATCTAAAATTTGTTAATATATTTACTAAAAATATATTATTGTTGATTTTCAGAAGCTCTAACGGCGTTCACTGAACTGAAGGGAAGAGTTGAAACACGGAATTTTCTGGGAGCAAAGCTAAATGAAAATAAAAGGAAAGGGAAGTTTATGAGATGAATGAATTTATACAATTAAGATTGTGACCAGAAAACATCATCACTATTATTATTGTTGTTGTTATCGCTGACGATGTCTCACGAAACGAGTACTATAAACATTATCTAAATTAATTAAATTATACAATGAGAAAATTATAAGTTTCTTTAGTTGGAAGGTTCAGCTCCACCTGGGAGCAGCCAATTGTCAAAGACCAAATTATCAGCACATAAGAATCCAAATTATTGTCTAACCTAGGCAGCTTACACGGGTAAATAAAGTTGTGTTAAACTTTCGTAGTTAAAGGTGTTTAGATATGCTCAGCCTCTTGAAGTTCGCAATAATATATCTGCCGGAAATCTAAAAGTGACAAACTGGAGCGTACTGAAAACAAATGTATATAAAATAAAATTTTCGGATTGAGAATGGAGTTCATTGCCGTCTATGTTTGTTGAGAATAATGTGTTTGATAAGACTGTAATTGTGTCAAGAATCAGCAGAGAATAATAAGAACTTTATTTGATCTGAAAGAGTCTATAAGTTGGAAGGGTGTCAAGTGAAAGTCGGGAATAATAAGGTCGTGTGGATAAACTGGAATTCAGAAATACCAAGCAGTGTCTGTTGGTGCAGACGGTTGAAGAACGATGAAGAGGTTGCTTCATAATGGCATCTGCGAGTGACGGATTTGGCCGTGGAAATGGAAGGTAATCACAGAATGGAAACAGCACAGAAGGCACAAGGATTTGAGGGGGTAAAGGAATGTACGCCATAGAAGCAAAAGAAAAAAAAGATCAATAAAAGAATCGTTGAACCATATTCCTCTATGGAAATCAAATTATGAATATCAAAAAGAATGAAAAAAATAAACAAGATAGAGACTATTAAGATGAGCTAATTGCAGACAATACAAAACTTTGAGCGAGAAATGCTGAAAAGGTGATACCTGTCAAAAATTGAATTGTTAATAGTTAACGTAGTCTGACCACGAGTATAGAACGGAAGACGAAAGTTTAGTGAAGATGGATTGTAAGCACGTTGTTCACTGTTCATGAAATTTAATGTGATACAGATTAACCTTCCTGTGGAGACGTTAACTGATCCATTGAATGACTAATCGTAAGCTGCTGTTGCATTAACCTGCAAGAAAAAGAATTCACCCAAAACCTACGCTGGAAGCCTCTTCGTAGCCCTAGGGAGCATTGACATACAAAGGAATGCTGCTCCAATCTGGAGAGATATCCCCCTTTGAGGTATACGCAGAGCCATCTCCTTGGGAACTAGTACTCTTTCTCTGTAAATTCCACAGCCCCACTCTCAAGCAGCACATGACACAATTAATAGCACTGCACCACCGAATATTTACTTAATTGTTGTTGATCCCAGTGTAGGAACAACACCAGCAATATTTTCAACCTCTGCCAAACAAATCTAGACTGTCTGACAAAGCCGCCCAACCCCACTCAGAATTCATTTCTGTTGTGAAATTTCTAGAATCTAGATGAATCCTAGTACAAACAAGGGATATGAAAATTCACACCGACTCCCAAGGCACCATCCAAGCTAGTGAAAAGAATAAATAAATCACTGTTTTTAGAGCAATAGCTTCTTCGCAGCAGAAGGAAGGCAGTAAAATTACTCTCAATTGGATCTGGCGTCAATTTGGAACTGAAATAAGTTAAGAATATTTTAGTTTACCAACTCTCCTAGGGCTGGCCCGAAGGATTAGATATTTTAACGTTGGCTAGAACCAATTGGTTACCTAGCAACGGGACCTACAGCTTATTGTGGGATCCGAGCCACAATTATATCAAGAAATGTATTGCTAATCACCCAAGAAACAAATTCCTCTATTTCCATGTTGGCAGAGCGGAGAATCGGACTCGCGATTACTGAATCGCTAGGCTGGCACATAACCCACTCGTCCAACGATGAACTGAAATAAACTAATGAAATGGTTGCTATTGCAAGAAAAAAAAAATTGGATTTCTATTTAACCAAACTAAAAAAAAAAAAAAAAAAAAACATTAGATTATTACCAACTACAAGCGGAAAATTCCACCAGGCAAGTTTTTTTTTTTTTTTTTTTTTTTTTTAAGGCTCAGGAACGGTCAAGTAGTATCTTAGTATATTGAAAACCGCCAACCTTCAGCCGTATGACATTTTTCAAGGAAACTGGCAGACATCAGTCACAGATTGTGATTTCGATACCTTAGCTGATCATGGACAATCCATGACCTTGTAATAACTGTAAGTGGCCGAAGAGCCACTAGACCTCTTTTTTCTTAATTTCCAAAAAAACAATAAATGCGCTCAAGTTAACTGACTGTCAATGATTATTCTTGAAAACACTGAAGACGTTGCAAACCTTTGCTGTTCCTACTCGCCTTAAAGGTAGGAGAGTCAGCCTTTCCTCCTTAACTGGCACACTGGTTACGAGAAGGTTTCTCGTTTCCAGTTACAAATCAATTTGACATGAAGAAGAAAAATGCACATCCCTTTTTTAAACTCACAGTTCGTAAGTCGAGGGAATTGCCTGGATCGTGAAACGTTCAAAGGACCATCTACCAAGATACATCATGAATTTCTCCGTAATATTTTCCCTCCATAATTTTTCCACGTTGCTCTCGTAGTAATGGTCTAGTGAAAGATATCTCACCATTAATTCCGCACGTTTGGGGCTGAGTAAAATTTGCTGGGGGTTTTGGGGGGGTTGGGGTAGAGGAGAATAATGTTTATATAAAAAATCTAAATATTAAGAGAAAACAAAACTTTTTACCTTTTCTTTGAACAGCAGGTAAGGCAATCAAAATGAGCTTTTTCAGATGCGGCTCTCCTTTCAGTTGGTTGTCCACTGCTTGATCTTTTTCTACCTAAAATCATTGATTGATATGCCCGACCTCCAAAGAGGCCACACATTTATTCTTTAAGTTATATTATACCTCAAATTACAAGGCGTTATTCTTTCTTTATTTTATTATTATTCCTTTCTTTTATTCTTTTCATATCCTCATAACCAGATATTATGTATTTAATTAACTGAAGCTACGAGGATGAGAGTTGATCAGTGTGCATAAAGATTCAGTCATAATTGTCATCTCATCTATGCGTTCTTACATAAATAAAATAATAATTCATCATAAATACTTTATGATAATTAATCCACTTAATGACTGTACACAAGGCAAATTCACATTTAAAACCAACCGGTCGTAAAATAAAATTGTTCAAAACCATAAATTTCATCAAACAGTCCTAGTCCCTAGTTCGGTTTTGTTTTTTGATTATAAAAAAATTGAAGATACGCAGCACTGTTTGTTCGAATGAGTAAAAATGTTTGATCACTTAATTTACTTTTATTTCGGTGTAACAACGAAATTTAGTCAGCATTGCAGGTAAAAAAAATAAAAAATAAATAAATAAACTTAAATTCCTCACAATGTGACTGAATTTATATAGTTATCCTCGTTTGTTAACAAAATTTGTAGCAATAAAAGGGTCCATTGGTTAGAGTTAAGATGGAGTAGGCGAAACGTCCAGACACAAGTTAAAAACAACTGAAAAACGTCAACCCCTTACAAGGAAAAGCTTTCTCTCACTAATCCCCAACCACCGACTGGATATTGGTCTCCTGTATTAAAGAAACAGTTTTACGTCAGACCTTTACAGTGGTTCTTGGACTCTTGCCAGCTCCTGACACAAGAGAAAATCGGCATTATTACTGTCATGACATCCTACTCACTGAAAACCATTTGCCAAGATTCCAGCTGAAAAATTATCAACCCACTTGGAGAATGCAACAAAGATTAAACACGGGCCAGAATAAGCAATGCTGCATTACATCACTGCTGTGCGGTAATGCCTTGGTGTTAGCTCACAGGCCATTACCCCACCACAAACATCCAAGTGAAAAGATGAAGAAAACAGACTACTTTTGTCTTTAGCTTTTAAGAAATCTTCACAACAATTGATACATAAGTAGTAATAAAACCTCATAGGGGGGTAGTGCCAACAGTGGACCTCATGCGGTGCACTGTAGGAATTACTTAAGGTTCTATGCAGTGTGCCTTCTGCCCTAGCTGCAACCACTTTCGTTCATTTTGTAACTCGATGTATGTATATATATATATATATATATATATATATATATATATATTATATATATATACTTGTGTGTGTGTGTGTGTGTGTCAGAAATCCGCTGGTAATTCTGGTCGTCTTCCGAATGGTGCAGGGGTGAAGGACTTCATTGTAGTTATTGTAGCATGAATGGCTGTCTTGCGCCATTAAACTCTGTCACTATATAAACCTGCGGCAGAATTTAAGTTTCTTAGACCTAAAAGGAATAACAGTTTAAGTAGTCATTCCCTGTAATGGTGAAAACTGACAGCTGAAAAATTCAACAATTTCCACTACTGTAAATACTAGTTCTTCTTCTTCTTCTTCTTCTTCTTATTATTATTATGCTCCGTTTCTAGGATCACACACTTCTGCATGAGTTCTGGAGCTACTTCAGCCTCTAGTTTTTTCTAGATTCCTTTTCGTGGATCTTGGGATCGTGCCTAGTGTCCTATGATTATGGGTACAATTTCCACTGGCATATCCCATATCCTTCTTATTTCTATTTTCAGATCTTGATACTTATCCATTTTTCCCTCTCTTTCTCTTCAACTCTGGTGTACCATGGTATAGCGACATCAATGAGTGATACTTTCTTCTTGACTTTGTCAATCAACGTCACGTCTGGTCTATTTGCACGTATCGCCCTATCTGTTCTGATACCATAGTCCCAGAGGATCTTTGCGTGATCGTTTTCTATCACTCCCTCAGGTTGGTGCTCGTACCACTTATTACTGCAAGGTAGCTGATGTTTCTTGCGCAGGCTCCAGTGGAGGGCTTTTATTATTATTATTATTATTTTTTTTTATTTTTTTTTTTTTGCTTTATCACAGTCCTCCAATTCGACTGGGTGGCATTTATAGTGTGGGGTTCCGGGTTGCATCCTGCCTCCTTAGGAGTTCATCACTCTTCTTACTATGTGTGCCATTTCTAGGATCACACTCTTTTGCATAAGTCCTGGAGCTACCTCAGCCTCTAGCTTTTCCAGATTTTTTTCAGGGATCTTGGGATCGTGCCTAGTGTTCCTATGACTATGGGTACAATTTCCACTGGCATATCCCATATCTTTCCTATTTCTATTTTCAGGTCTTAATACTTATCCATTTTTTCCTTTTCTTTCTCTTCAACTCTGGTGTCCCATGGTATTGCGATATCAGTGAGTGATACTTTCTTCTTGATTTTGTCAATCAACGTCACGTCTGGTCTGTTTGCAACGTACCACCCTGATCTGTTCTGATACCGTAGTCCCAGAGGATCTTTTGCCTGATCGTTTTCTATCACTCCCTCAGGTTGGTGCTCGTATCACTTATTACTGCAAGGTAGCTGATGTTTCTTGCACAACCTCCAGTGGAGGGCTTTTATCATTATTATTATTATTTTTTTTTTTGGCTTTATCACAATCCTCCAATTCGACTGGGTGGCATTCATAGTGTGGGGTTCTGGGTTGCATCCTGCCTCCTTAGGAGTTCATCACTCTTCTTACTATGTGCACCGTTTCTAGGATCACACTCTTTTGCATGAGTCCTGGAGTTACCTCAGGCCTCTAGCTTTTCCAGATTTTTTTTCAGGGATCTTGGGATCGTGCCTAGTGTTCCTATGACTATGGTACAATTTCCACTGGCATATCTCATATCTTTCTTATTTCTATTTTCAGGTCTTGATACTTATCCTTTTTTTCCTTTTCTTTCTCTTCAACTCTGGTGTCCCATGGTATTGCGATATCAGTGAGTGATACTTTCTCTTGATTTTGTTTGTCAATCAACGTCACGTCTGGTTCTGTTTGCACGTACCACCCTATCCGTTCTGATACCATAGTCCCAGAGGATCTTTGCCAGATCGTTTTCTATCACTCCCTCAGGTTGGTGCTCGTACCACTTATTTATTGCAAGGTAGCTGATGTTTCTTGCACAGGCTCCAGTGGAGGGCTTTGGCTACTGAATCATGCCTCTTTTTGTACTGGTTCTGTGCAAGTGCCGGACATTCGCTTGCTATGTGGTTTATGGTTTCATTTTTCGTATTGCACTTCTTAGATATGGCAGAGATGTTATTTCCATCTATCGTTCTTTGGATATATCTGGTTCTTAGGGCTTGATCTTGTGCCGCTGTTATCATTCCTTCAGTTTCCTTCTTGAGCTCTCCCCTCTGTAGCCATTGCCATGTGTCATCGCTGGCTAGTTCTTTAGTCTGTCTCATGTATTGGTTTGTTGTTGCCAGTCCTCTGTTCTGTTTGTCATTCTCCTGTCTCTGTATATTTCTGGGTTTTCGTCTACTTTTATCAGTCATTCTTCCCATGCACTTTTGAGCCACTCGTCTTCACTGGTTTTTCAGATATTGCCCCAGTGCTCTGTTCTCGATGTTGACGCAGTCCTCTCCCTCCTTCCTTTCGTGTTATGTATTGTCTGTCCGTATTTGCTCTTGGGTGTAGTGCTTTGTGTATTGTCGTATGTTTCCTAGTTTTCTGGTCTATGTTGCGGAGTTCTGCCTTCGTCCATTCCACTAATCCTGCGCTGTATCTGATTACTGGCACTGCCCATGTGTTTATGGCTTTTATCATATTATTATTATTTTTTTTTTTTTTGGCTTTATCACAATCCTCCAATTCGACTGGGTGGCATTTATAGTGTGGGGTTCTGGGTTGCATCCTGCCTCCTTAGGAGTTCATCACTCTTCTTACTATGTGCACCGTTTCTAGGATCACACTCTTTTGCATGAGTCCTGGAGTTACCTCAGCCTCTAGCTTTTGCCAGATTTTTTTTTCAGGATCTTGGGATCGTGCCTATGTTCCTATGACTATGTACAATTTCCACTGGCATATCTCATATCTTTCTTATTCTATTTCAGGTCTTGATACTTATCCTTTTTTTCCTTTTCTTTCTCTTCAACTCTGGTGTCCCATGGTATTGCGATATCAGTGAGTGATAATTTCTTCTTGATTTTGTCAATCAACGTCACGTCTGGTCTGTTTGCACGTACCACCCTATCCGTTCTGATACCATAGTCCCAGAGGATCTTTGCCAGATCGTTTTTCTATCACTCCCTCAGGTGGTGCTCGTACCCACTTATTTTATTGCAAGGTAGCTGATGTTTCTTGCACAGGCTCCAGTGGAGGGCTTTGGCTACTGAATCATGCCTCTTTTTGTACTGGTTCTGTGCAAGTGCCGGACATTCGCTTGCTATGTGGTTTATGGTTTCATTTTTCGTATTGCACCTCTTAGATATGGGAGAGATGTTATTTCCATCTATCGTTTCTTTGGATATATCTGGTTCTTAGGGCTTGATCTTGTGCCGCTGTTATCATTCCTTCAGTTTCCTTCTTGAGCTCTCCCCTCGTAGCCATTGCCAATTGTAATCGCTGGCTAGTTCTTTAGTCTGTCTCATGTATTGGTTTTGTTGTGCCAGTCCTCTGTTCTGTTTGTCATTCTCCTGTCTCTGTATATTTCTGGGTCTTCGTCTACTTTTATCAGTCATTCTTCCCATGCACTTTTGAGCCACTCGTCTTCACTGGTTTTCAGATATTGCCCCAGTGCTCTGTTCTCGATGTTGACGCAGTCCTCTCCCTCCTTCCTTTCGTGTTATGTATTGTCTGTCCGTATTTGCTCTTGGGTGTAGTGCTTTGTGTATTGTCGTATGTTTCCGGGTAGTTTTTCTGGTCTATGTTGCGGAGTTCTGCCTTCGTCCATTCCACTATCCTGCGCTGTATCTGATTACTGGCACTGCCCATGTGTTTATGGCTTTTATCTATTATTATTATTTTTTTCTCTCTATCACAGTCTTCCAATTCGACTGGGTGGTATTTATAGTGTGGGGTTCCGGGTTGCATCCTGCCTTCTAGGAGTCCATCACTTTTCTTACTATGTGCGCCGTTGAAGGATCACACTCTTCTGCATGAGTCCTGGAGCTATTTATTATTATTGATTATTATTACTTACTATTATTATTATTATTATTTTTTTTTTTTTTTTTGCTCAATCACAGTCCTCCAATTCGACTGGGTGGTATTTATAGTGTGGGGTTTCCGGGTTGCATCCTGCCATCCTTAGGAGTCCTTCACTTTCTTACTATGTGTGCCGTTTCTAGGATCACACTCTTCTGCATGTGTCCTGGAGCTACTTCAGATCCTCTAGTTTTTCTAGGATTTTTTTTCCAGGGATTTCTTGGGATCGGTGCCTAGTGCTCCTATGATTATGGGTACGATTTCCACTGGCATATCCCATATCCTTCTTATTTCTATTTTCAGATCTTGATACTTATCCATTTTTTCCCTCTCTTTCTCTTCAAACTCTGGTGTCCCATGGTATTGCGACATCAATGAGTTATACTTTCTTCTTGACTTTGTCAATCAACGTTACGTCTGGTCTGTTTGCACGTATCACCCTATCCGTTCTGATACCATAGTCCCAGAGGATCTCTGCGCGATCGTTTTCTATCACTCCCTCAGGTTGGTGCTCGTACCACTTATACTGCAAGGTAGCTGATGTTTCTTGCACAGGCTCCAGTGGAGGGCTTTTGCCACTGAATCATGCCTCTTTTTTTACTGGTTCTGTGAAAGTGCCGGGCATTCGCTTGCTATGTGGTTTATGGTTTCATTTTTCGTATTGCACTTCCTACAATTATGGGAGAGATGTTATTTCCGTCTATCGTTCTTTGAACATATCTGGTTCTTAGGGCCTGATCTTGTGCCGCTGTTATCATTCCTTCAGTTTCCTTCTTGAGCTCTCCCCTCTGTAGCCATTGCCATGTGTCATCGCAGGCTAGTTCTTTAGTCTGTCTCATGTATTGTCCGTGCATTGGTCTGTTGTGCCAGTCCTCTGTTCTCTCTGTTATTCTCCTGTCTCTGTATATTTCTGGGTCTTCGTCTACTTTTATTATTCCCTCTTCCCATGCACTCTTTAGCCCCTCGTCTTCACTGGTTTTCAGATATTACCCCAGTTCTGTTCTCTATGTTGACGCAGTCCTCTATACTTAGTAGTCCTCTCCCTCCTTCCTTTCGTGTTATGTATAGTCTGTCCGTATTTGCTCTTGTGTGTAGTGCTATGTGTATTGTCATATGTTTCCTGGTTTTCTGATCTATGCTGCGGAGTTCTGCCTTCCTCCATTGCACTATTCCTGCGCTGTATCTGATTACTGGTATTGCCCATGTGTTTATGGCTTTTTATCATATTTGCTAATGAACACATTTTCTCCGAGATGAGCTTTTTCTTGACAGCCTTTCCTGCTTTTGGCTCTTCACATAAATTATGAAACATGCTTATGACACGTAGATATTCAGTTCATTTATGAAATATTTAAAAAAAGTCGGTGTTTCGCAAAAACTTCCGTTGGTGCCCAGTAATTCCTGTTGTTCGATTTTTACCCATTTCCCAAGCCAGTACGTTCTTCTTGTTCTGATGTGGACCCAGAATTCTTCGAAACCAACAAAGAATGAGTTTTTCACTTTGCGATGTCTAGACTAGGAAATCTCTTGAGCAAACTTTTTATATTTTAAGCAAAATATTTTGTTTCTGTATATATACATACTATATATATATATATATATATATATATATATATATATATATATATATATATGTATATATGTATGTATATATATATATATATATATATATATATATATATATATATATTATATATATATATATATATATATATATATATATATATATATATATATATCTTATATAAAAGTGAATGTTTCTATGCTTGTTTGTATGTTTGTGCACTATAAAAATCAGAACTGCTTGAACGATCTAAACAAAATTTGGCCCGTGCCATCATATCCCTTCCCATTGTAACTTATGTGGTAATAAAATCAAAGGGTTTATCATACCTCATTTCATGTACTTGAGACTATAGAAATATAAGATTGAAAATAGAAAATTCTATTCTGTCACCACAACATTAATACCTGTATTAAACGGAAAGACAACGTTGTACTATCTGGATAAAAGGGAATTTCGCCAAAATCATATCTGGATAAAGGGACAGTCACAATAGTAATACATGACTAAAAGGGACAGACTGCATACTAATGCCTGGTTAAAAGTGACAGACAGCACAGTAATACCCGAATAAAAGGGACAGTCACCACAGTAATATGTGGATAAAAGGGACATGCAAAACAGTAATACCTGGATAAAATGGACAGTCACCACAGTAATACCTAGATAAAATAGATAGTCACCACAGTAATTTCTGGATAAAAAGGGGACAGTCACCACATTAATATTTAGATAAAAGGGACAGTCAGTCAGAATTACCTGATCAAAGGGACAGTCACCACAGTAATACCTGGATCAAAGGACAGCCACAATAGTAATACCAGATAAAAGAGAGGGACAGTCACCACAGTGATACCTGGATAAAACACAGGCCACCACGCCCGGATGAGTTTCATTGACTGCGCTCATACAGCATTATACGCTGTACAGGACATTCCATTCGCCGAAAAAACACTTGCACATTTTATACTTTTTTTTTTTTTTTTTTTTTTATTATTAGTTACACATTAAAATTACTTGGTTTACCTATCTAGCAAAGTAATG
>NC_087209.1:87935891-87990891 GCF_015104395.2 Macrobrachium nipponense | reverse complement strand
TTGCTCAAACACTGTTAAGATATTGTCAGCACAACCCCGAAGAGCTGCGAAGTATATCCAAAAAGGGTGAAGAATTCGATAAATTAAGAGGCCATGGTGCCTATTCCAATGACAGACATACGTATTTGGTAAAAAAAAAGTATTATATATATATATATATATATATATATATATATATATATAATATATATATATATATATATATATATAGATATAAACTTTTTTTTTCTTTTTTTTACCAATACGTATGTCTGTTATTGGAATAGGCACCATGGCCTCTTAATTTATCGAATTCTTCACCCTTTTTGGATATGCTTGTCACTACAAAGCTTTAGATCCAAATGGATCTAATGGATCTATATATATATATGTATATATATATATATATATATATATATATATATATATATATATATAGATAGATAGATAGCAACGGCTTCTTAAAAGCTATGCAGCCATTCATATAATCTCGTCTGACTTTTTGTTATTGGATGTAACGGAGCTTTAACAAGTGGGAGGAAGCTCAAATGAGCAGGACGGGTAAACTATATATAGAATTTCTGGCTTTTTGTTGGGGGTGGGGCCTCAGAGACAGATCATTTATTGACTACAGAACTGAATGTGGCTGTACGTCTCCTTTATTTCTGAACTTTATCGTTATTGATTATGGAGTTTGATATGCAAATAATTTTTAGTTTTACATTTTATATTATTTTCTATCTTCATATTCTTATTGCTTCCTAGAGGATGATTATGTTTTAATGATAGTAACTGAAGAATTTATTCACATAATTATCTGGTGGAGCTTTAGATTTTTTAAATTAAGATATTCTTCCAAAGGGGCTGAATATACTTTAGGTGAAAATTGTTATTTGTTTATATGCTTGGAAAATTGCATGGTGAATATTAGGTGGAACGCCATGACACCTCTGAATGTTGGCTGTCAGGCAAAGATTAATAAATTATTATATCTTAACTCTCCCCTTTGAAGTAAAGGCAGAATGCATTCCCGTTTGCTCTCGTTGAAATATGTATCTCGATCCATTAGATCATCAAAGGTGTATCATTTGAAAACTGGTACTTAGTATTTTCCTTTGCATTTTCGCCAACTTAGCGGCGTTTAGGTTATCTAACAATGCTTCCTGCTCGTCAAAACTCGTTTTAATATAGCTCGATGCGGACTCGTTCAGTTTTTAAGAAGACTGATCTTATTACTTATGGTGCAGAGTTTATTTTTGTCAACCACTCTTGGCAGGTTTGGTTATTTTCAAATAAAGGAGAAACTATGGCAGTGAAATTCCAAACGCAGAACAATTTGTCTTTAGTTAAATATCAAACCTCAAGTCCCACTGAGTAACGATCGATGACGTCCTTTCGTAATTGTAAATAATAACATGGGCTCTTTTTTTTTCTTAAAAGTAAAATAAAGCAACAGAAATGGCTTTGAATGTCCGTCCGCACTTTTTCTGTCCGCCCTCAGATCTTAAAAACTACTAAGGTTAGAGGGCTGCAAATTGGTATGTATATCATCTACCCTCAAATCATTAAATGCACCAAATTGCATTCCTCTAGCTCGCTAGTTTTTATCTTATTCAAAGTTAAAGTTATTTATAATCGTGAGTATAGCAACGCTATGGGACAGGCCACCATCGGGCCGTGACTGAAAGAGTAATGGACCACGGCTCATACAGCATTATACACTGTACAGAAAACTCGATTGCCCTGAAGAAACTTCGGTACAATACTTACTTGTTTTATTAACGCTTGTAAACTTCGAACGAAGCAGCGCACATCGAAAACTGGGTTACGACTGTGACCTTTTAACTAAAGGCCTCTTTGTACTTTCATTTTCCTGCAGTACTGTCAGTGACCGGCATAACCTTACTCATTATACCCTTGGTGTGAAGAATTTTGAGTTATTCTGCTTAGAATAGAATTATGTTTATGAATGTAAAGATATGAGGGACGGATAGGGGTCTGGGAATTGAAAAATAGGTAAGAAATCATCAATGGAATTTTCATATCATCCGAGGCTTTTAAACAACAGAAAATAAATAATTGACTTCTCTACAGCGAGATAATCTTTCATTCTTTACAGAAATTTATGCGAGTTATCCCTCATCTTTTTTTATTGACCTCTAATATTCTTTTCATTATACGCCACCATCCCTATATAGAAATACAGCAGATGAAATCTTTTCACGGACCCTCGTCGGGGAAAAAAAAGGCAAATTGTTCCACCCATATCACTGAAAGTAGGGACACGCGTCAATTCAGTGCAATTTGGCGTCCGTGAGCTTTCACGACTTCCATTCGGATATTCTGGTGGCATTTTTTCATTCGCCTTTTTTGCAGCTCTGTAAGCTCTGAAGATAAGCGTTGTGACTACGTACGTACGTTCATTTAGTCTACAAAGTTTTGGATTGCATAACGATCTGAGTATATTCCGCATACATTACCGTATGTATAACAATGCTGCTGAAAATTTATTCAACAAGGTTGAAATTGCATTTTCAGAAACGAACGCTAACACGAAGAAAAAGAAGAAATCATAGGTACATGAGTAGGTTAGCACTGTATGCAACGCAAGATTATCTAAGATAACTCAACTCAATTATTAATCAAGTTTCCCATGTACCCCCTTTGTGTTCCACTAGAAAATACTTACGAAAGTTTTTTTTTCTTTTTTACGCAATTGCTGAACTATATTTGATTTTTATGATGATACTTGGCCTTTCGAGGAATGATTCTTCAAAAATTCAGACTCACTCAGATATGCAAACGCATACAGTAATTTGCTTCAGATTGCGTGGGCTCTTTGAGATAATGGGTCTTCTAAGTTGATCAAAAGTACAAATACTGAAGTACATTCTATATATACACTAAGACAAACTATAGTTGTGTAAACCATATTGTAACAGTGGCAGTAGATATGCCTATCTTTTCAATTACCAGGGTACAATTATAAACTGGGATGACAATTTTGGTTTGTCCAAGCGCATAGAAAACTAAAATCTTTCAAGAACTAACTAAACAAAAAAAATTTTTGCATGATTTTGTAAGAATATAAATGGAAGCCAAACTTGATTTTAGAGGCAACTCCTGGGTTCACAAAGTATAAAAAAAATCTATAAAAATCAAAAGATAATTGCAAACATGGAAGAGGTATGAAAAAGGGAGAAGACTTAGTCCCAAGATTGTGTTAATTCATTGGAAATGAATTTATCAATTCTCAAGTGACTTCAGTGTTTCTGCTCATGTAATGAATCTTCATTATATTTAATACTTGCATCTTAGAATTATAGCATGGTTATTGATTCTGCACCAGATAAAAATGAACTAAGGATTTCTTCCTTATTAATGGCAATTATTGTTTTACTAAATCAAGTCGGAACTTCAAATTAAAATCGTTCCATTAACTCTGGAAGTGATGTGAAAATATTTTATCCTCTAAAAATAAGTAGAAACGTCAGACAAAATACTAATCACTTAATCGAGCAGATACGTGAAACAAGTCACCTCACTAAATACTAGCAGAAATGTCAAAGATTTGCCTAAGAAAGAAACGGATCCATAAATATCGCAAACTCTCATGCCCTCGGTTTCTGAATAGACCACAAGTCCTTGGAATGTAGTAAAAATACTTTTCTTTTCTTTATGTCTCGCTCAGTTCTCCTGCAAACTGAACCACCTTCAATTTCACAGCAGCTGTCGCGCTAACTTTGGCTTTGATGATTCAACAGAAGTTTCCCTCTACAATCAGCAACAAGTGTCTCCTTCTCCTTCATCTCTGCACAGAACCACTCAAGGGTCTCCCCCCGGGTGTTTTCTAACTTGGTTTGTTGTTTATGTGTGTATGTATGCATTTGTTTCTTTTTTAAGTTTCTATAAAAGAAAACCATTAAGAGGGCGTTTGTCAGTCCATCCGCACTTCTGCTGTCCGTAACTTCTGCCCACCCTCAGTTCTTAAAAAACTACTGAGGTTAGAAGGCTGCAAATTGGTATGGTGATCCATCCACCCACCAATCATCAACCATGCCAAATTGCAGCTCTCAAGCCTCAAAAAGTTTTAATCTAGTTAAGGTTAAGTTAACTAAGATCGTGGTTCTGGCAACGTTACAACACAGGCCGCCGCAGCTGGCTGAGGGTTTCATTGCCCGGGGCTCATACATGCATTATACCCAGACCAACGAAAGATAGATCTATTTTTGGTGGCTTTGATTATAAGCTGTAACAGAAAACTAGATTACGCTCAAGAAACTTCGGCGCATTACCTACTTGTTGTATTAATTTCTATTTTTTTTTCCACTGGAATTGAAGATGTCGATGGTTCGTGCCCGTCGGCCAGCAATTCTATTATCGCTGAATAAATTCCCTTCGATTAAAAATTATGAAAATATATTAAATTCCGAGGGTAGAGCGAATTAGATCTATTAAAGGACATTTGCGGCTCAATATATGTATATGAATCACGGTAATGTGATATGACTTATATAATGACTATGTGCGGTGGCAAGACACTACCCCCCGCTACCGAGGATGAGATGGGTTTGATGCAGTCTCCAAACTAAAATTACCTGAGCGCAGCAGGTAATTGAGATGGGAGGCGGCATAAACTTATCTATATTGCAATGGCGGGGTTTGGCTAAGGCTTTCCACTGCCAGTCCTGGAATTGAAAATGTCGATGGTTCGTGCCCGTCGGCAGGCAATTCTATTAGTCGCTGAATAAATTCCCCTTCGGTTAAACATATATGAAAATATATTAATTTCCGAGGTAGAGTGAATTAGATATTAACCCTTAAACGCCGGAGCGGTAAAAAAAAATGTCTCCCGTGTGCCGGAGAAGTTTCAGAGTGAGCGCGGAGCGGAAAAATATTTTTTCAAAAAAAATCATAGCGCGCTTAGTTTTGAAGATTAAGAGTTCATTTTTGGCTCCTTTTTTTGTCATTGCCTGAAGTTTAGTATGCACCATCAGAAATGAAAAAAAGTATCATTATCATATATAAATAATGCGAAATTTCATATATAATTGTATTCAAATCGCGCTGTGCGCAAAACGGTTGAAGGTAACAAGTTACTTTTTTTTCGTTGTAATGTACACTAAATTGCGATCATTTTGGTATATAACAAATTGTAAAACGATAAAAGCAACACAGAGAAAATATTATCACAAAATAACGCATGAATTCGTAACGCACAGACGTAAACACATATTTTTTCAAAAATTCACTATAAATCTAAATATTGTCCTAGAGACTTCCAATTTCTTTCAAAATGAAGACAAATGATTGAATATTACTATACTGTAAGAATATTAAGCTTACAAATGCATTTTTCGACCATATCTGACGAGTTAAAGTTGACCGAATGTCGAATTTTTTTATATATATTTTTTTTATATTCAATTATTTCGGAAATAAGAAAAGCTACAACTTTCAAATATTTTTTGTTTTATTCTACATGAAATGCGCACATTTTTATATATAAAACTCTATGAAATGCCTAATATGAAACGGAGCAAATATTCCGAGAATGGGACTACGCATTTCGGAGATTTGTGGCGGAGAATCCGCGCGCGGAGGGAAGGAAAGTTTTTTTTTTAAATTCACCATAAATTTAAATATTGTGCTAGAGACTTCGAATTTGTTTCACGATGAAGATAAAGACTGAATATTACTAGAATGTAAGAGTTTTATCTTACAATTGCGTTTTCGACCATTTCGGTAGAGTAAATTCAAATTTGACCGAACGTGGTTTTTTTTCTATTTATCGTGATTATATGCAAATATTTCGAAAATGAGAAAAGCTACAACCTTCAACTATTTTTTGTTGTATTATACATGAAATTGCGCACATTTTCATATATAAAACGTTATGTAACGGCTAATTTAAAATGATGCAAACATTACCACAATCGCACGTATGATTTTTTCGGAAGAGTTACACCGCGCGGACGTAAAGAAAATGTTATTTTTTTTCATAAATTCACCATAAATCGAAATATTGTGCTAGAGACTTCCAATTTCTTGCAAAATGAAGGTAAAATGCTTGAATATTACTATAATATAAGCGTTTTAGCTTACATTAAATTGCGTTTTTGACCATTTCGGTAGAGTTAAAATTGACCGAAGGTTGAAAATTTGTCACTTATCCTCTTTTATATGAAAATATTTCAAAAAAGTGATAAAAAAAAGCTACAACCATGGCTTTTTTTGTTTTTAGTTCGTATTGTGCATGGAAATTGCGCACATTTTCATATATAAACTTTATGTAACGGCTAATATAAAATGGTGCAAACATTACCACAATCGCATGTATATTATTTTCGGAAGAGTTACCGCGCGGACGTAAGGAAAAAGTTTTTCATAAATTCACCATAAATCGAAATATTGTGCTAGAGACTTCCAATTAGTTGCAAAATTAAGTTAAATGATTGAATATTACTAAAATATAAAGAGTTTTAGCTTACAATTGCGTTTTTCGACCATTCGGTAGAGTCAAAGTTGACCGAAGGTTGAAATTTTGGCACTTATCGTTATTTATATGAAAATATCTCAAACTGATAAAAGCTACAATCATGAGTATTTTTTTTGTTTGCATTCTACATAAAAATGCGCACATTTTTCATATATAATAGTCCATGTAACGGCTAATTTAAAATGGTAAAAAAATTATGTCAAAGTGACGAAATAATTTCCGAGATGTGTCAGATACTTTTTAGTGCGGCAAGAAAGAAATTCGCGCTTGCGCGCCTGCGTAACGATTGAATAAACAAAACAACACCTTGATCCGTGAACTCCCAGCATCCCCCAAGGCGCGTGATTCAAGAGTTTTCGGCTGGTAGCTAAAAGTATTTTTCCGCGAATTTTTAAAAAAACTTTTGTATGTCGACGTAAAATACGTCCAGTCGGCACCCACGAGAGACAAAAAATGTCGACGTAAAATACGTCCAGTCGGCGTTTAAGGGTTAAAGGACATTTGTAGCTCGATATATGTATATGAATCACGGTAATGTGATATGACTTATATAATGATTATGTGCGGGCAAAAGCACTACCCCGCTACCGAGGACGAGATGGGTTTGATGCAGTCTCCAAAACTAAAAATACCTGAGCACAGCAGGTATTGAGATGGGAGGCGGCATAAACTTATATCTCTTGCGGTGGCGGGGTTGGCTAAGGCTTCACTGCCAGTCCTGGAATTGAAGATGTCGATGGTTCGTGCCCGTCGGCCGGCAATTCTATTATCGAACTGAATAAACCCCTTCCCCTTCGGTTAAGCATATAATGAAAATATATTAATTCCTAGGTAGAGCGAATTAGATATTAAAGGACATTTGTAGCTCGATATATGTATTTTGAATCACGGTGAATGTGATATGACTTATATAATGACTATGTGCGGGCAAAAGCACTACCGCGTACGCTACCGAGGACAAGAGGGTTTGATGCAGTCTCCAAAACTAAAAATACCTGAGCGCGGAAGGTATTTGAGATGGGAGGCGGCATAAACTTATATCTCTTGTGGTAGCGGGGTTGGCTAAGGCTTCACTGCCAGTCCTGGAATTGAAGATGTCGATGGTTCTTGCCCGTCGGCCGGCAATTCTATTATTGCTGAATAAATGCTTCTTCGGTTAAACATATATGAAAATATATTAATTCCGAGGTAGAGTGAATTAGATATTAAAGGACATTTGTAGCTCGATATATGTTAGGAATCACGGTAATGTGATATGACTTAATATATATATATATATATATATATATATATATATATATATATATATTATATATATATATATATATATATATATATATATATATATATATATATATAATTATGTGTGTGTGCTTGTGTGTTGTAAAAAGTGAGACTTCCTAGTAAGCCAAGTAAACCTCCAAGATCTGCATTTACATAAAATATATTAAGGGTGTTATTCCCACACAAAAGAAAGGTGTGAGAAAATTAGCCTCTTCTTTATTTGTCTCCATGCCTCACCCTTTGGTAAATGGTCAAACTTTCTTAAATCTTTTGTGATGCCTTCGAAAGCCCTCTTTCAGGCAACTGCAAACGAAGTCAAGATTGCACTAACGACATCTGGAAAGAGTGGAATCATAATCTTCAGAGGTTATAAGAAAATAGCATGTTTTCGGCAGAGCCCTCAGAACCCTTCTTGGCATCAAAGAGCTGTCCCACACGGTCCTTCCTTTTGGCCATGCCCAGTAAATTTACAAAGTGCAGTCCAAAAAGTCTCCCTCCACACCTGTGCACATCTCAACGAGGCCCTGCATCGCTCCATCTAAATTGAAGTCTTTAATTTGAGGTTATCTTTAAAAGCAGTCACATACCCCTTCTAATCTTCTATGATTTAAATTCTGTTCCAAAGTGCATTTTCTCACAATACTCTTTCCTGAAATAGTATAGTGTGTAACGTTTACTGAAGCGTTCCCGTACCTGAATCGAGTTATTCTGGGACCTTACGAGAGCTCCTCGATTCACCGAATATTGTCCTTTTCAAGAGGACATCCCCATTTGTCTTCAGCATTTTGAACTTGTTGTAAATCTACATTAATTACTCAACAGAGCACTGTTCTGCCTGTCTACTTTCTTTACCCCACTCTTCTAATATTGATTGCGTTCAATGTAAATACAGCCAGGTGGGGGTTAAGTAAACCCAAGTACTTGTCTGCAAAATTCCTTGTTGAAGTAAGGTCTTCATCTCCCCCTTTTTTACCTGTACGATTGTGTCCTAACTGACCCTGCACCTTTGATTAGCTCCAGTTAACGCTGTGATAAGTTACTTGCTCCCCAGTTAGAACATAACACACCTGTGATGTTACTCAGCCCTGAAACGGAACTTACGGGAAAAAGGTTTGTTACAAACCTTTCAAACCTTTTTTCCGTCGATTTCCGTTCAGGGCTGAGTAACATCATAGGTCCCAGTGCTTGGCCTTTGGCCTGAACTCTATATGCCATGTCATGCCATGCTTACAAATCGACTGACCTAATTAATGTCAGGATTACTTGAAGGATCGCCTGTCTTATAACTGAATGTTTATTACCTAAGGAAGCAGGTGTTGACAATAAGACTAGACTGATTTGCCAGAAGTGGAAAGAAGATCTCAGGGACAGCAGACGACAATTTCCAGGAATTTAATCGCTTAAAAGAGGAGGCAGAGGACTGGGGAAAGCAGGGAACTGAATACGGGAACTCTTTGTTTTCTTTCAAAAACTTGATAAAAACGATAATATTGATAAATTTGTAGAGATGTTTGAATTAAATCTTTATTCAGTTTTAGTTACTTTTATTAATATCATGATCTTTATTACTGTTGCAAAAGCAGGTACCATTAGTGTTACATTGCCAGTTAAGATTCAATTAAATATACCTGTTCATTTAAAGTTGGTAATTCAATAACAACTACTGACTAAAATTTATCTCGCAAAAATCCGATTCACGTAGGAATGTCGGAAAAATGATCACGTTAAATTCATGGAAAATAGATTACTTTGAGAATAACACCGTTAATGTTTCTAACTTATGTGTTCTGTAATACTTTGTGGGTTTTTATTTTTCATTATGAAAATCTTCAGCATTATTTCCCGAAAGCCATAAATAATCTTAAAAAGACATGACCTTTACGCATGTCATTATAAGTTGTTATGTTTGTTTCTTCTGCCCAGATTCTTAGCAACACCTCTCATTTTCCCTCTCGACTGGGTGGCGGTCTTTAAGTCTATTTTGTTCAAGTGACCAAAGTTACGCAAAAAAAAAAAAAAAAAAAAAAAAAAAAGGTTATTCAAAATATTCAGACCATCTGAATATCCTCTGAATTAATGGTAGTTAAATCAGCGTAAATATGTGTTCTATTTTATTCCAAATAATATTAAAAAATCCCTCGACCGTAAAGAGACAGATTTTATAACGGCACATCAGAGAACCAACCCCGGATGAAAGTATCAAAAGAAATGGATTTAGAAATTTCATTCTTCTAAAATGCTCGAGAGCATTATTGCATTTTGGTATTCTATCACTGAGAGGATTATACGTTTATGAGCGTAAATTGAATTTCCTCTCCACTAAAAGGTGGTTATGTATAAAAACGCACAGATTTAATCGTCTCCCTAAAGCAATTAAAACTGCAAGGACAAATTAACCATTGAGATTTCTATTTCATATCAGTCGGGAGAATTTAAGTTTGTGCTTGACTTATGTGAGTAGGGAAAAATACTTCTTAATCTGTATTTAGCCCTGTTTCTAAGGACAACAAATAATTATATTCGTTATCTTTTGCACATCTAAAATTTTTTATTATTTTTACTCAAAATTTATTATTGTTGGTTTTCAGAAGTTCTAACGGAGTTCAATGAACTGAAGGGAACAGTTGAAACACGGAGTTTTCTGGGAGACAAAGCAAAATAAAAATTAATGGAAAGAAATTTATGAGATGAATGAATTTGTACAATTAAGATTGTTACCAGAAAACATTATCACTATTATTATTGCCGTTTCTTTTGTTGTTGTTGCTGACGATGTCTCACGAAACAAGCACCATAAAACTTATCTAAATGGATTAAACTATACAAAAAGAAAACTATAGGTTTCTTTAGTTGGAGGATTCAGGTCCACCTGGGAGCAGCCACAAACTAGATTACATGAAAATGATCGAGAACATTTTCTTGTCAAAGACCAAATTATCGACGTAGAAGAATCCCATTTATTATCTAAAACTAGGCAGATTATATGGATAAAACAAAGTTGTGTTAAACTTTCGAAGTTAAAAGTGCTTAGGTATGCTCAGCCTCTTGAAGTTCGCAATAATATATGCCGAAAATCTAAAAGTGACAAACTGGAGCGTACTGAAAACAAATCTATATAAAATAAAGCTGTCGGGTTGGGAATGGAGTTCATTGCCGTCTATGTTCGTTGAGAATAATGTGTTTGATAAGACTGTGATTGTGTCAAGAATCAGCAGAGAATAATAAGAACTTTTATTTCAATCTGAAAGTGTCTATAAGTTGGGAGAGTGTCAAGTGAGCGTCAGGAATAATAAGGTGATGCGGGTAACTGGAATTCAGAAACACCAAGCAGTGTCTGTTGGCGTAGACGGTTGAAGAACGATGAAGAGGTTGCTTCATAATGGTATCTGCGAGTGACGGATTTAGCAGTGGAAATGGAACGTAATCACTGAATGGAAACAACACAGAAGGCACAAGAATCTCTGCAAACATTTGAGGGCGAAAAGGAATGTACGCCGTGAAAAAAAAATTGGTATGTATAAAAGAATCTTTCAACCATATTTTCCTATGGAAACCAAATTGTGAATATTAAAAAGAATGAAAAGAAAACAAGGCGGAGAGTATTAAGATGAGCTAATATCAGACAATAAAAAACTTTGAGCTATAAATGTTGAAAAGGTGACACCTGTCAAAAATTAAGCTGTTTAAGATTGAGGTAGTCTGGCCACGAGTATAGAACTGAAGACGAAAGTTTAGTGAAGATGGATTGTAAGTACGTTGTTCACTGTGCATGAAATTTAATGTAATACAGATTAGCCTTCTCTGTAGGCGTTAACTGATCGTAAAGCTGCTGCTGCATTAATCTGCACGAAAAGAATCTTCCCAAAACCTACGCTGGAAGCCTCTTCGCAGAACTAGGGAGCATTGACATACAAAGGAATGCTGCTCCAATCTTGAGAGATATCCCCCTTTGAGGTATACACAGAGCCAGCTTCTTGGGAACTAGTACTCTTCTCTGTAAATTCCACAGCCCACTCTCAAGCAGCACAAGACACAATTAATAGCACTGCACCACCGAATATTTACTTAATTGTTGTTGATCCCAGTGTAGCAACAACACCAGCAATATTTTCCACCTCTGCCAAACAAATCTAGACTGTCTGACAAAGCCGCCACACCCCTCTCAGAATTGATTTCTATTGTGAAATTTCTAGAATCTAGATGAATCCTAGTACAAACAAATGGATATAAAGAGGCACATCGACTCTCAAGGCACCATCCAAGCTAGTTAAAAGAATAAATAGATCACTGTCATTAGAGCAATAGCTTTTTTCGCAGCAGAAGGAAGGGAGTAAAATTACTGAAATAAGCTAAGTGTATCTTAGTTCACCCAAACCACTGAGCTGGTTAACAGCTCTCCTAGGGCTGGCCCGAAGGATGAGATATATACATGGCTAGAAACCAATTGGTTACCTAGCAACGGGACCTACAGCTTATTGTGGGATCCGAACAACATTTTATCAAGAAATGTATTGCTAATCACCAGAAACAAATTCCTCTGATTCCATGTTGGCAGAGCGGAGAATCGAACTCACGATTACCGAATCGCTAGGTTAGCACATAACCCACTCGTCCAACGACAACTGAAATAAATGATGAAATGGTTGCTATTGCAAAAAAACAAAAAAAAAAAATTGGAAATTCTATTTAACCAAAAACTAAAGCAAAAAAATGATTGGAGTTATTACCAACTACAAGCTGGAAAATTCCACCAGGCAAGTTTTTTTTTTTTTTTTTTTTGTTTTTTTTTTTTTTTTTTTTTTTTTTTGTTTTTTTGTTTTTTTTTCTTTTTTTAAGGCTCAGGAACGGTCAAGTAGTATTAGTATATTGAAACCGCCAACCTTCAGCCGTATAACATTTTTCAAGGAAACTGGCAGACATCAGTCACAGATTGCGATTTGTATACCCGCATGATCATGGACAATTCCATGACCTTGTAATATCTGTGTGTGGCCGAAGAGCCACTAGACCTCTTCTTTCTTAATTTCCTAAAAACAATAAATGCGCTCACGTTAACAGACTGTCAATGATTATTCTTGGAAACGTTGAAGACGTTGCATTTAAGGTAGGAGAGTCAGCCTTTCCTCCTTAACTGGCACATTGTTTATGAGGATGTTTCTCGTTTCCAGTCATTCAAAACACCTATTAATAGGTTAATATCTGGAAAACTTGTTCCATTAACGGGAAAAAGTACAAATAAATTTGGCATGAAGAAGAAAAAATACATATTCTATTTTTAAACTCACAGTTCGTATGTCGAGAGAAGAGCCCTGGATCGTGAACGTTCAAAGCCATCTACCAGATACATCATGAATTTCGAAGCACTAATTATTTCTCCGTAATATATTCCCTCCATTATTTTTCCACATTGCTTTCCGAGTAATGGTCTAGTGAAAGATATCTCACCATTAATTTTGCACGTTGGGGACTGAGTAACATTTGTTGGGGGTTTTGGGGGGGGTCGGGGGTGGAGGAGAATAATGTTTATATGAAAAATCTAAATATCAAGAGAAAACAAACTTTTTACCTTTTCTTGGAACAACAGATAAGGCAATCAAAATGAGCTTTTCCAGATGCAGTCTCTTTCAGTTGGTTGTCCACTGCTTGATCTGTTTTTACCTAAAATCATTGATTGATTATGCCCGCTACCTCCATAACGGGTAAAACATTTATTCTTTAAATTAAATTATACCTGAAAATTACAAGACCGTTATTCTTTCTTCTTTTATTATTCTTCCTTTCTTTTATTCTTTTTTATATCCTCATAACCAGATATCATATATAATTAACTGAAGCTACGAGGGTGAGAGTTGAATCAGTGTACACAAAGAATCAGTCAATACTTGTTATCTCATTCACGCGTTCTTACAAAAAAGAAAAAAAAATATATCATAAATACTACATGTTTGATTACCCGAGTTAATTTCGGTTTACAAGACAAATTCGCATTTAAAAAGCACCACCGGTCGTAACAAAAAAATTGTTCAAAACCATAATTCATCAAACAGTCCTAGTCTCTTGTTCAGTTTTGTTTAGTTAAAAATAGAAGATACGCAGCACTGTTGTTTCGAATGAGAAAAAAGTCTGATTACTTGATATCCTCTTATTTCGGTGTAACAACAAAAATCTACTCAGCATTGCGGTAAAAAGAAAAAAAGAAAAACTTAAATTCCTAACAATGTGACTGAATTTATACAGTTATCCTCGTTTGATAATAAAATTTGAAGCAATAAAAGGGTCCACTTGTTAGAGTTAACCTGGAGAAGGCGAAACTCTCAGAAAAAAGTTAAAAACAACGAAAAGCCTTCTCTCACTAATCCCCAACCACCGACTGGATATGGGTCCCCCCCCCCCCCCCCCCCTCCAGAATTAAGGAAAACAGTTACGTCAAACCTTACAGTATTTCTTGGACTCTTGCCCGCTCCTGACACAAGAGAAAATCGCCATTATTACTGTCATGACATCCGAATCACTGAACCATTGCCAAGATTCCAGCTGGAAGATTATCAACCCACTTGGAGAATGCAACAAAGATTAAACACGGGCCAGAATAAGCAATGCTGAATTACATCACTGCTTGAGCGGTAATGACTTGGAGTTAGCCCACAGGACATTCATTACACCACCCACAAACATCCAAGTGAAAAGATGAAGAAAACAGACTGCTTTTTTGTCCTTAGCTTTTAAGAAATCTTCACGGACAACTGATACAATAGTGCAGAACCCTATGTGGGGTGAGTGCACTGTAGTCATTACTTGAGGTTCTTTGCAGCGTGCTTTCGGTCCCTAGCTGCAACCACTTTCGTTTCTTTTACTGAGCTCCTTTCATATTAACTTTCTTCATCTTACTTTGCTTTCTCTCTAACACTTGATTCATAGCGTAACTTGGAGGTTTTCCTTTCTGTTGTACACTTATCAAACCTTTGGCTATCAATTTTCCATTTCAGCGCTGAATGACCTCATAGATCCCATGCTTGGCCTTTGGCCTAAATTCTATATACAACTCTATATCATTGGGGCAGAAATTGACTTACTCTTCCATCGTACAGTCCAGCATACCAACGACTAAAAAATTATTTTGACTGAAGTCGGTTCCTCATTAGCAGTTTTTTGTTTTTTCTTTTATTTTTTTATGTAGACGTTATAACACCTTTTTCTACTAATCCCAGTTATAGCCTTCTTTAAACTTGCGAAGTCCTTGGTTGATATTCTATTATTACAAACGCTTTCTTTTTATTTAACCGGATTCTGCCTGTTCTAGTCGGACTGTCTATCTTTTTAGAGCCTGTTCAATTAATGGTATGGTTGCTTTTACTAATATTAACGAAAATTTTAGACATCTTATTTTTTGATACTCTTTTCACTCAACAAAAGCTTATCTAATTTGGAAAATATAAATATTGTCAAATTACCTGCATGCGCTTAGATAACACTCTCTAATGTTTCGGGAGAGTTCTGTATTACTGCTTTTTTTTTTTTTTTATTCTATTATTGTTCTTATTGGCTACATCAACTTTCAAACTTTAAGAAAATGGGAATAACTTTACTATTATCACTGTATGGTATAACCACCCAAGTTTTCATGCTATATATTCCTCTGTTATATATATATATATATATATATATATATATATATATATATATATATATATATTATATATAACGTCGTCTTTTATGCGCACTTTTTATGTAGTTGAAGAAAGTTCCTGTCACCTTAAGAAGCAACACCTAGTTTTCTGAGGTAGAACGAGCATTGTTCCCAATTTCATTTTTAAAAGATGAGTTTGAACATTCGGAGTGTCGGAAATGTGAGATCAATCGAACCTTCATTCGAATGAAGTAATAAAATTCATAAAATATAAAACTGAGACAGGTGTCATAATTTTGTCATAGAGGCAATGATATTTACGAAAGTTCAGTTGCATCTGTCATCTATTTTCATAATGTCTCTCACTGATGCTAGAGGACTTGATTAGATAGCTTTAATGGAGGTAATCATCAGGAAATAAACCAAGCTTCCATCTAAAGCAACGTACCTCGAAATAAACAGAGGATAGCATCGGCGTTTTCTGTCAGGTCGATTTCAAATAAAAGAACTGCACATCTCTCGAATAAAACTTCATTGGATTTAGTCAGCATCCGTAACAAGTAAAAAATGCGCCGAAGTTTCTACGGTGCAATCGAGTTTTCTGTACAACGGATAATACTGTATAAAGCCTGTCACTAACATTCAGTTATAACTGCACAGTTGGACTGTGCAGTTATAACTGAAAGTTAGTGTGGACAACCTGCACAATTTTTCTGGCCTGCGCAGGTGGCCTGGGTAAATAGCTCATCTCAATCGATGAGCCTCAGGCCAAACGTCTGCGCATGCGCATTGCAATATTAATGTGGTGGATACAACTTTTTTGGCTTAGTTGAAGTCAGTTTACTGTCCGTCCGTGGACCCATAAAACATGTAACAATGAAGAACATTGAGTTGGATTTTATTAAATTGAAAGTGTTTATGCCTAAATAGTTGATACATTTGATTTACCTGTGTTTTTTAATGATTGATATGGATGTCAGAATAATATATGTCTATTTTTTTCCACAGAAAAAAACAATTGTGTATAATGACGGTTGAAAGTGACAGCATCATTCCTGAATGGCTTGTAGATTTCATTGAAACCTTCTATACGAATGAGACTTTGCTTTGGCAAGTAAAATCCAAAGGCTATCGTAACACATTAAGACACATTAAGTATGTTTATTCGTAGTTATAAACTATATATGCAAGTCAGTTTTTCAATGAGAATCAATATTTATGACAACATAATGTAAAACAAGAAGCCTATATTCATCTATAATTACATACATGATTATGCATCATGTATGTAATACATTTTTAAAATGAGTTTAAAATAATATTTTACTTTCTGATGAAACCAATATTGGACTATGTGTTATTCATTGCTGACATCACACGTCAGTTTATTAGTGTGACTAATCGACACACTAATGAAATACAGGAAGACCGTAGTAAACTAAAGATTTTCATTCACTGTAACACATCATAAGGTCAACTTAAATGAAAACAAATCAGTATTAAGAGCTTTTAAAGAAATAAAGAAATATTAGGCCTACATGTGTCAACTTTACAATGAAGGAAACGATTAGGAATTTAATAATCTTTCCGTGGAACTCTTCCTTCATTCATAAAATATTTAATAAACGTTATAAAAGTCCTTGGTGCCAAATTTCAAACTCTTAAACAAATTCACTATGAGAGTATTTAATTGTTTTTTTTTTTTTTCAACCACTCTTTCACTGGACGTCTTACTTAACGTTGATGAGTTTTTTTATGATGTCAGCAAGCCAATTACGGCCAGAGCATCGTGTGCTGACGCAACGGCTGCTATGGAGGACTGAGGAAAAAGACTGTATCGTTAGTGGCGAAGATGAACGTTAGTGGCGGGCTTAAAACTATCAGCTACGCCTACGACTGGTAGTGCTTCAGTTGCTCCCAGACGTTATGATCCATAGCTAATTTTAACCTTAAATAGAATAATTCTGTGGCAATAGGGTTGTAATTAATATATTTGACGATTAGAGGGTGGATGATCAAACGTATCAATTTGCAGCCCTCTAGCCTTAGTAGTTTTTAAGATCTAAGGGCAGACAGAGAAAGTGCGGACAGACATAGAAAGTCGGCACAATAGTTTTCTCTCACAGATATTAAAACTCTTCAGAAGCCAACGTTCCCATTTGGGAACACTCATAAAAATCGTCCTACAATGATACTGAAAACAAAACAATTAGCACCTTACCCTTAATATTGACACCTCTAATTCTATAGATGGTAGGCAGGTCTTGTATTGCTGAAATGATACGATACTTGATAATATATTGAAGAGAAAAAAGGGAAAAATCTGTTGAAAATAGAATAAAGTTTCTTCGGCGTAGTTGAGTTTTTCTGCGAGAGGCGAGGAGAATGAGGGTGCGTCCCATGCCTCCAGAAAGCGCTGCCAGATGCAAGGTCCATCGCTAACATTGACTCTTAAATAACATAAAAACTCATGAGATTAGAGTTCGTTTGCAATTCGGTATGTTTGATGAATGGAGGGTGGATGATCAAAATACCAATTTGCAGCCCTTTCCCACCCTCAGCAGTTTTTTTTAGATCTGAGAGAGGACAGAATAAAGTGCGGACGGACGGACAAACAAATCCGGCATAAAGGTTTTCTTCATAGAAAACTAAATGGAGGTTAATCTCTAAATCTCTAATAGCAAAATATAAGAATTTTTATTCAGAATCATGTACAGGACCGTAAAACCAGAATCAGCAGATAGCAGAAAACATCCGCCAAGAAGTCGCCTTTTACCAAAAAACTTGCTTATAGACACCGGGGAACCGACGGCAATAAGCCATCACTCTTCTATAGACAAGCATGAATATCCTTCACAAGGAAGCATTTGAGGATTAACTGCGTTAGCTTACGGTTGATGTACTGCTATAAAGTGGAGAAATTGAGAACCTTTTGCCGGCTTACTCTGAATAACAGGGTGTCAAAGAGAGAGAGAGAGAGAGAGAGAGAGAGAGAGAGAGAGAGAATTATTTCAATGGAAATTTCAAGCACTTCCATAGTGATTCCATTTATAGGTACTCTCCCTGTAACATGGTAGCTTTTTTGTGGATGATTTCTGTCTCATTAATTCACTGTACGTACAATTCTCGCAAAATGTTCTTAAAATTTACTGAAATTTTCAAAGGGTATTAAACTCGGGGCCTTCAGTGAGACTTTTTGATATAATATTAGGAGTCTCATGCTATTCTCCTACCTGGTTGCAATTCGCCAGAGTCGACTAATTAATGCATTCGTAATTAATGGTTACGTCCCCGAACCACATTGCATCTTTGGAAATGGTCCAATCTCCCCCAGCCCCACCCCACCCCAGCCCCCAAACCCCTCTCGTGGAATTCATCTTGGCTGCCTGGCAATTGAGGAAATGTCGGGGCCACATTTGTGTGTGTCGGGTAATATTATGGAAGTTATTTGTGTAAGGGGTTCATCCTCCATCATACACAGCTGTCTCCAGCTTATATGTAGGAGATCAATTGCAAGCGTAAGTAAAGAGCTTAAGCATCAGATGATCCTGAGCAGCGAGCCTAAAGCAATTTAAGAACCACCGTCAGTCAGAACACGCCCCCATAAGGGCCTCACTAGAGGGGAGGGGGGCAAGGCTTCCTAAGAAAGCCATTTTTCGCTGAGGCACCTTGAGCCCCTTCCCAAGGGTTACCTTCCTAGCTGTTTCTAAGACAAAGGCCCAAGTTCGATTCCTATCCGACACAAGTATTTATCAGGTAGATTTCTCTTTTGGGTATGGTATCTTCCCAAGATATAATTGATTAGGTTTTGAACGATATTTGGGATTTTTCTTGATAGTGACACCCACGGGTCTTAACCTGGTATGTATACACCCGTTGGCGATTACCGTAAAAACATAAACAAAAGACTGCAAGGATCATAAAGATAATGACCCCTCTGAAATATTTGTCTTAAGATAATGACCCCGAAATCCCTTAGGGTCACTATCTAGGAAATATCCGACATTTGTGACTTAATCTGTTTGAATGTGAAAAGAAAAAAAATCATGAGCTTATCCTATTCCTGTGCATTGAATAAACCATGATGGACAATAAGATTAAACTGTTTACAATAACTGGCATGTCATTCGTGAAATGGTCTCCGAACACACCCATTCAGGATGATTCTGTGATGAGATGGTGCGAAGATGTAGCAAGTGGCCGGTATAACCTGCATAGGATCGAATGCATTTATTTTCTTCCGCGAAAAAATTTGGGACATTTCCTTCTACATCTCATTTGCAACTTTGATATCCTTGGAATATGGTGTCTCTTCTCCTCCTTGTTCTCATTTCAGTCGTATTAGCTCCGCAAAGCTCCCTCCATAAAAGTAGCCCATAAGGATCATTCTTCGATCTGGTCAGTTTTTCAGATACTGACGATCGCTAAATGATTAAAGCGTTTTTAGTATTATTTGTTTCCTGTAAAAGAAGGCAAATAACACTGATTTTAAAAACTACTGAGGCTAGAGGGCTGCAATCATTAAACATACGAAATTTTATTTAAGGTTAAAGTTAGCCATGATCGTACATCTGGGAACGGTATAGGACAGGCCCACCACACGGTCGGTGACTTAAAGTTTCATGGGGCCCCTGCGGCTCATACAACATTATACGCTGAACAGAAAACTCGTTTCCGCCGAAGAAATTTCGGCTCATTTTTTACTTGTTTTTATTCCGTATTATCTTTTACTTCAAACAAGAGGAAATAATTACTTTCCTTATTGTTTTATAATATCGACATGAAACATGGAAAGTTTTTACGGTTTTTTAATTATCAAAATTAATACATATGCTATATGCTTTAGGAGTCAAGTGACATCTTCAGCTATTTAGAATTTTGCAAACTGTTCTTATATGTTTAAGTATTAAAAGGTTTAAGGCGAATCTTGAGTCTCGTCTTACCTAAATGGTTCTTCGAACGCTGAGGTCTTGAGCAAAGTGACTGAGACAGCAAGATTGTAGAAACAAATTACATAACTTATTGAGTTGATTTCACTTTGGACAGAGAGCAGCGATTCCTCCGCTAAATGTCTTCATAAACCTCAGGTTAGGCTTCTCAGATGAATCAACTTTAGCGGGAAAATGCAAAATGGAATCAGGGAATACAGTCACGGAAGATGTATAGCTTATTTCTGTGGATGAAACCCTTCATAACTGGGATTTCAGAGTTGACTATTGCCATTAGATTTTTCATAGCATTATCACCATTAATAATATGGATGGTAATAACGGTGTTCTTTGATTTATGGCTGTGCTCTTTCATTTTCACCTTTCCTCGGAAAACAATAAACTGAACGTGAGTTCCGAAAACGCAGCAGAATAACAACTGTGAATAGATTGCCGGTTCACGGCATATAACAGTGGCACTAATGGAGAAAAATCCACCTTTATGCATAGGTACATAAGATAAATCTGTACAGAAAGCTTTCGGGAACTGGTTCGAACAGATTTCCGAAAGCTTTTTGCACACATTTATCTTTAAATAGATGTATATATACATAACGTTGGATTTGATTCTCCATTTCGGACTTATGCTACTATGATTATTTTTTATTTAAGTATCACTAATGTTAATGTAAATTATAATAGAAGTGATCGGTACACGAACTATGAGCATGATTATGTTTTTCTGTTTTATTGTAAACTGCAAATTGATATTCTTTTAAGTAGGTGAAAGCAAGTCACGTTTACTGGGACACTGTGTTAATTGCTCAGATTTCAAATACTCAGTGCATCTGCTTCGGCCAGGATTCGAACCTCGGACTTTCGTACAAATTAAAATCAAACCTCGGTCGTTTTTGATCTTTGTCAAAATTTATATATAAAATATGAATATACATTACGGAAAATGACTTACAAAAAGTTTAAAACAAATAGATGCAGAAAATAAGGATTATTTTTGTTAGCAAGAAACAAACATCCTTAACGCAGCACAGAGCAAAATGATCTAACAGCAAATTTTTTTTTCTTTGTCACTTTTAGGTTTAAAGCTGAAAACAATAATTACTCTTTCTTATAAAAAAATATTTGTTTACATGAGTTTGGTCATAATTTTCATAATTATGTTGAAATTAAACGAAAGATATTCTAAAATATATTCTATATCATTTCTCGCGTGACATTTCTCAAATTAAATGCATTCCTTAAAAAACCCTTTATAGTGTTGTGATGGTACCACCGTTTTTGCTAACGTTTTTGCGTTTCGTGTCTAGGGATAATTTTGTCTCCAGTTTATTTTAATATATTTTTTTTTTTTACATAAGAAGTTTGTAAACATTTCAAACAGGAAAATGAGGATAGATTTTGAAATACATTGGGAATAGCAATACATCCTAGAAAGTAATGGAACCTTCTCATCTGAAAACTTATTCTAACTAACATTTATATCGTCGTATTTTATTGCTACATTCACGAAGGCAATATAAAGAAAATAGCAGGCAATAAAGAAATAAAAGAGTATCATTCAAGGATTTCATGCAATTTTACGTAAATCTCTAACTGTACAAATAACAAGAACGCCATATAAAATGAAATAACCACTTTGTCTGTTCATGTCATTCTTCATATCTGAACTATTGTATGAAAGTAAAATCCAAGTTTGTCTAAAAACGAAAGAAGAATTGTTTTGATGGAACAAGAATTGTCTAAAAAAGGCCTTTGTTTATTGAATGGAACCTTCAAGACTTTTCCTATTAGGCTTTTAGAAAGTTAACTTTCTTCCCGGAAAGAAAGTTCGGCAAGCCGCCTCTGATTTATTATTATTATTATTATTTATTATTTATTTATTTTTTTTTTTTTTTTTTTTTTTTTTTTTTTTTTTGGCTCTATCCCAGTCCTCCAATTCGACTGGGTGGTATTTCTAGTGTGGGGTTCCGGGTTGCATCCTGCATCCTTAGGAGTCCATCACTCTTCTTACTATGTGTGCCGTTTCTAGGATCACACTCTTCTGCATGAGTCCTGGAGCTACTTCAGCCTCTAGTTTTTCTAGATTCCTTTTCAGGGATCTTGGGATCGTGCCTAGTGCTCCTATGATTATGGGTACGATTTCCACTGGAATATCCCATATCCTTCTTATTTCTATTTTCAGATCTTGATACTTTATCCATTTTTTTCCCTCTCTTTCTCTTCAACTTCCGGTGTCCCATGGTATTGCGACATCAATGAGTGATACTTTCTTCTTGACTTTGTCAATCAACGTCACGTCTGGTCTGTTTTGCACGTATCACCCTATCCGTTCTGATACCATAGTCCCCAAGAGGATCTTTGCCTGATCGTTTCTATCACTCCCTCAGGTTGGTGCTCGTACCACTTATTACTGCAAGGTACTGATGTTTCTTACACAGGCTCCAGTGGAGGGCTTTTGCCACTGAATCATGCCTCTTTTTGTACTGGTTCTGTGCAAGTGCCGGGCATTCACTTGCTATGTGGTTTATGGTTTCATTTTTCGTATTGCACTTCCTACATATGGGAGAGATGTTATTTCCGTCTATCGTACTTTGAACATATCTGGTTCTTAGGGCCTGATCTTGTGCCGCTGTTATCATTCCTTCAGTTTCCTTCTTTAGCTCTCCCCTCTGTAGCCATTGCCAATTGTCATCACTGGCTAGTTCTTTAGTCTGTCTCATGTATTGTCCGTGCATTGGTTTGTTGTGCCAGTCCTCTGTTCTTTTTGTCTTTCTCCTGTCTCTGTATATTTCTGGGTCTTCGTCTACTTTTATTAGTCCCTTCTTCCCAATGCACTCTTTAGCCACTCTCTTCACTGTTTTTAGATATTGCCCAGTGCTCTGTTTTCGATGTTAACGCAGTCCTCTATACTGAGTAGTCCTCTCCCTCCTTCCTTTCGTGTTATGTATAGTCTGTCCGTATTTGCTCTTGGGTGTAGTGCTTTGTGTATTGTCGTATGTTTCCTGGTTTTCTGATCTATGCTGCGGAGTTCTGCCTTCGTCCATTCCCACTATTCCTGCGCTGTATCTGATTACTGGCACTGCCCATGTGTTTTTATGGCTTTTATCATATTTCCGGCGTTTGATTTTTATTATTATTATTATTATTATTATTATTATTATTATTATTATTATTATTATTATTTTGATAAAATACCCTCTTTTAGGCAAATGTCAGAAATAAGCGAGTTGATTTTATATATTGTTTTTTTTTTCTATTTTTCTGGTCATCTGCTTTTCTGTCTCAGCGATGTTTTTGAGAAACTGGCCAATATTCACATTGAGAAATTCTAAAAAATTCTAAAAAATGCTGAAGGTGATCTTTTATTAAAGCAAGATTCTGGAGTCATTCAGGTATACTGGTACTAGCGGCATAAGATCTCAGGTCCAGGTCAAGCAGGAGTGGTAGTCAGTGATGGTATTATTCCGTAGGCATAGGTCAATTCCAGGCCGGGGTTATCTTCGGTGTACAGCTGGTGTTGTTTCTGGTATAGCTGGTATTAACGTGACGTTTCGACCTCCTCGCAGGTCATCTTCACGAATCAGTAGTTGGACTGAAGAAAGACAAGGACAAGGAGGGTGAATGAGATGGAGTTGAGGTCCGATTGCCAATCGGTTTGAACCCCTAAGGGTCACCCAGAAGGAAGGTAAGGTTGTTTTGGAAGGGGCCTAACGTTGGATGTTTTCGAATGGTGAATTTTTTTGTTCTGCCGTCAAAGGGGAGATCCTTCAAATCTCAAGGTAGTGCTAGAAAGAGAACAATATTTCGACAGAAACGAGAGTCACAATAAACAACAATGGAAAGGGGCGTTGCTGAGGAGAAAGAGAGAGGTTGAGAGTGGGCGGAAGTAGTAGGTGTGAAAAGGGTTCAAGTCTGGTCAAAATTAAATGCCCTGTGACAGTGTCGAGGACTAGGCTGCTGGAGCAAGATGTTAATGAGTTACTGTGCCCCTAGGGAGTTTTACACAATGGCGGTAGGAGAAGGTGGCCAGCAAGTCTGGGTGGATTGAAATGCTAATGACCGCTGGAGGTCATTAAAAGGGATTATGCGGAATTGGATAAGGAATTAGACAAAAGACTTAAGGGACGGGTTTCCCTGGAAATTCATCTGATGGGCTCGCTAATGACTATGCAGATGTTCTCAAAGGGTGCGCCGCAGTGTTCCCTGTTGCTAATCCGAGAATCTCATCGAAAATTTTCAGTGCTTTCATGTAGAGCTATTGTATTCACAGTGTCTTGACGGGAATTTTAAGTTTCGAAGGTATGTTAAGAGGAACGAAACTAGCTGAACTTATTTTGACACTAATCTGATTTATGATGACATTAAGGGTTGAAAAGTGAGACTGAGCGTTTATGACCTATTTGACAGAAAGACGAATTGAACTTATTGTTCCCTGGAACTCCTATCCGAAGGAAAAAAAAAATAGCTTTGGGCAAAACACCTGGATGTTCTATACTCAAAAAAACTTCATATTTTTGCATGATTACTTTACATGTTCTTTTGGAGTTTGCAAAATTGAAATTATGTCGAAAATGCAAGCGTCATGAAGTGACGCATACGCCTCTATTATTCTTATTTATTATTTTATTGTTATTATTCATTATTATTATTATTTATTGTATTATTATGATTATTATTATTATTATTATTATTGATGTTATTATTATTTTATTATTGCCGTAAAATAAGCAGATATTAACTAATAATCAAAATGCCTATTTTCAGTAATGATTAAAATTTTTTGTCGGAGGTGAAACACAACTCTGTCGAAAATAAATCATTATCATTGACTGGCATGTAAAAACCATAAAAACCTGAATTAGATGATGAATTTATGCAGTTGCTGTTGCATATTTTGACGAGAAAAAACATTTCGGCCATCGCTGCCTGAAACGACAGAATCTCTCTAGTAACTCATGAAAGCAAGAAATGTCGTTGAATTCCCTTCGTTTTAGAAAATGCGTGGGAGAGAGAACCGTTTAGCACTCGGCCTAACTCGCATGAATCCATTGATTTATGATGGAATTCAAAGGAGTCAGCTGTACAAACTTTATTATTCATGGCATCTGAACAGTGAGTGAATTTATCTAAGTCCTTGATGACCGTATATGTTTCCTTATTAGGAGAAATCAATACGTTTCCCGTCAAATTGAATATTACTGGACTTGAGTTATTCGTTATGAAAGTTGGGAACGGTGCAATTTTGTATGCTTGCCAGGCATCAGAAGAATCAAAGGGAATGGTAATCATGATCCTGTAATTCTCAACGCTTACTGATATTAAATTATAATAAAACTCTATCTTATGGACGTCTAACAAAGGAACATAACCCAGTTTCTCTCGTCCGTTCTCCAAAGTTAAAATCAAATCTTTAATAGGCAAAAGATGTGGCGAGAGAACACCCTTTGTGGCTAGCGTGATAGCTTCCACATGGTACGGATATGATCTACTTAAGAACTATAATATGCTAATGTTGCCAGCAAATGTTGCACTTCCATCATCTGATTGATATTACTAGAATGTTCGTTCACCAAAGTCATAAGTTGATTAAGTGATGATAATTGTTTACGAAGTTCGGAAAAAATAATTCGTTTTAATGTTGCAAAAACTCAATTCTTTTATTAATTTTAAGACGATTTGAAATTCCTAAGCATAAACTTGCAACAGATCCGAAGACGTTTAGCGCAGCAAAGATAAACGGGTTACGTCTTTCTAGGCTACTGTGTCGCACGGTCCACATCAGCAGATCCCGAGCCAGACATTCTGCATCGGCAGTTTTGTTTTGCAAGTTGAGTGATAACATCTCTGCAATGCTTAGAGTTTGTGCTAACGAAACCTCTGGAATAAAGGGGAAATGACGCTGATGTAATTGGTTCAAGGATTCAGCAAACCTTGACAAGTCGCTTTTTAGGTTAATGACGTCATCCTCTGGCAGGAAAATCGCTCGCAAATCAACTTCTATAACTATATTGCTTGCTGTAATGAAAACGTCCTCTGTTCTTTCAATTATTGTGCCATATGTAAAATGTATATTTTTTGTTTTAGCGCTCTTCCCACACGACAAAAATGTCTGAACGAACAGTACCACTCCTAACAATATAAGCTTCATTTTGGAAACCTGCAATGAGTGAAATATGTGTAATTACTCATGTTTTAAAAATTATTCATTACAAACAGAAAAAAAAATGTTTTCATACAAATATTATATATACATACTTTATTATACAAGTTTCATAGATACATACATTTCCCTCGATTCCTTTCTACCTTTTCTTTTAACTGCGAATGTGAGCCAACGGTATTATTCTCACATCAGTGGGTTGGGATATGCTTTGAACTTTAAACCTGTTGGCCGTTAATATTTCTAAAATGCTAAACGGCCCTTCAAACTTAGGTGTCAGTTTGTAGCTGAGTCCCTTGCGTACATATACTTGTATGTATACTTTGTCACCCACGGTATATGTTTTAGTTGGCTTAGCGATTTTATCATGATTTCTTTTCATTATGATTTGTGATTCTAAATTGTTACAAAGTATATTATATCGACTTACACTTGCTTCCATAACATCTCGTAGGGGATTTGAAAAATGGGTTGTAGGCGTAAATACATGGAAAGGTGTTCTAGCTGGGGTACCGTACAGTGCCTCGTGCGGCAACATTTTAATAGATACATGACATGAATGGTTGATAGTACTTAGAACCGCAGGTATGGCAATATCCCTGTTGTCCATTCCCCCGATATTAACACTTAATACGTTTAAAACTTCCCTATTTACTCTCTTGACTAGCCCATTAGACTCTGGGCGGTAGATCATGGTATAGAGTTTCTTTATGCAAAGGAATTCACACAAATAGTTAAGGAAATGATTATTGAATTCTCCAGCCGAGTCAGAGATTATCATGTGTGGAATTCCATGTTTACAAATGTAGCACTTGTAAAACTTACTAGCGCATTCAATTGCGGTTTTAGTTTTTAGCGCTATCAATTCTGTATATCGAGTCAAGGCATCTATGATTACTAAGAGGTGCTTATTCACTCTGTCTAAAACCCTGTTAATAAATCTAAGTGTACTCTTTCAAAGGGTTGGTTGGGCACGGGATAGGCCCCTAGGCTGACAGGTGTCTTCGTGTGCCCTTTGTTTTCCTGACAAGTGCGACAATTAGCTATGTGTTTTTTTATATCTGTAAGCATCATATGCCAATAAAATAATGATTTGGGTCTCTGTGACATGATAGAGAACCCTGGATGACCATGTAATGGATTGGAATTCAACCAGTTTAAGACGGTTGGTATAAGTGAAATTGGTACCACTATCTGGTTATTAGTCACCTGTGGGGTATTGCAGGTTTTCCTTGTCACGGACCTACACAGAATATTATCCTTAATTATATAATTCTGCTGTGTATACTTTATATATTCCTTTTCCTTAGGATTCCCGTTCAAAGCATCTATTATTTTCTTTAGCTGCTGATCTTTTCTTTGTTCTGTCTGTATTAGTTCAGCGCTCCAACCGGGGTCTTCCTGTTCAGATACAGTTTTAACAATAGGCACGGATGTTGGTATATCTACTAATTCAGCTAATGGCTCCATACAAGATGATGCAGGGTTGCGTAATAATGCGTCAGCAATGATATTTGCTTTCCCAGGTAGATATCCGATCCTTGCGCCAAAGTCTTGAATGATCATATGCCACCGAGTTCTTTTGGGACTGTGACTAAAGCCATTAAAGAAGTTGGTAAGGGGCTTATGTCAGTTTTAGAACCTTGACAGGATATGCCGTATATTATGAAACTAGTGAGTTAACAATAGCTAGCCCTTCCTTATCTAATTAGCTGGCATATTTAGTTTTGGAAGGTTCTCAGTTTGTTAACGGTGAATAAAAAGCTATAGGGAAAAACTGTTTGTCATATTGATTAAGCAATACCCCACCTACTCCTAGGTCTGAGGCGTCTGTTGCAATGAAGAATTCCTTACCGAAGTTGAAAAATTTTAATATAGGAGAACTACACAATTCGTATTTCAAAGTATCAAACGCCTGTTGATGCTTCTCAGACCATATGAAATCTACGCCCTCTTCGTAAGATCGGTTAGAGGAGCGGCGAGGCTGCTATAAATTGAGTAATTGCGTATGAATCAGCGGTAGTAGCCACTACAGCCTAAAAATTTCTGTATCCCCTTGACATTAGTAGGTATCGGAAAGTTACGGATAGCCGACACCTTATCGTGGACTACTTTAAGACCTTGACTTGACATCGTAAAACCTAAATAGACTAGTTCTGTTTTGAAAAATTAACTCTTAGTTATCTTTACCCTTAAATTATGCTGCCTTAGTCTCTGTGGCACTAGCTCTAGTTTACGTAGATGTTCTTCTAAGGTATTAGAAAAGATTACAAGGTCGTCCATATAGGCATGTAGGATATTTCCTAACAAGTCTCCAAACACTATTAATCATTCTAGTGAATGTAATTAGGGCACAACGTAAACCAAAAGGCATACGTAAAAATTCATAATGTCCCCTGGCTGTGCTGAAGGCGGTGTATGGGATACTCTCTTCTTCTAAAGATATCTGGTGAAAGCCTTTAAGTAAGTCCAAACTGGTAAAATATTTGTTCTGACCTAACAAAGATAAAATATCGTCAGTACATGGCACTGGGAATCGATCAGGGATCGTTTCCTCATTTAAGCGACGGAAATCTACGCAGATACGCCCGGTTCAATCTTTTTTCGGTATGACGATTAAAGAAAAATTATAAGGGCTGTTCAATTTCCTAATGACTCCTTCTTCTAGCATTTTACCAACTTCATCGTTTATCTCAGTCTGGAATTTCATAGATAACTTTATGCCTGTCTTTTAACCTTATTTGGTTTTCTATGACATCCGTTTTTCCTAAGGATCCCTTGGTAGTGGAGAAAACGTCATGATATTCAGTTAAAAGTTCAAGAAATTTCTGCTGAATTTCCTCTTCTTGAATGTCTTTATTGATTTTACTTTTAATAGATTGCAAAAGGGATTCATCCGCAACTGATTGAGCATGATTGATTTCAGCAACGGTAAGAATGGGATGTTTATATATTATCTTCCGCTTTGGCGAAAGATTGAATGTCTTTTCTTACGACTGTTGTTTGTAAGCATTGCTGGTTCTACTTCTCTTCTCGCCTACGTTATATCTTAATAAAGTTGATTCTTCTTAGAATAAGGGAGATGATTCAAACGGAGGAAGTTGATATCTTAAAACAGCTTTATTTCTCAACTCCATCACTAGAGAGATGGTTTGGTCAGATGACCGCTCCGTTTGATAACTGGAATAGAACTAACATTTCAAAGCATCGATTCGATAGTGAAACACTAGCTATCTCAGCGATTTACACATAAAAAAAGCAATAAGTAGTCGGCCGGCTCGGAAGTCATAAGTTTCCGGCGCAGGTTAACAGTCAACCGTTCCCATGAAGGTGGGTTTTTTTTGGATCAGTTAACAGAGACATAAACTGATGATGTACCCAAATGCAAACCAGGCTACTGCAAGCATTGCACAGCGTGATCTAGATTCGGATTGTCACGTAGGACGCTCCTAATTCACCAATGACCCCTCAGGTCATGGATTCTATTTACAGATATATAATTATAAATGTATTTATTACATTAGGCTCGGACAGCTACCATTCAAGCCTTGAATAACAAAAGTTACTGTAAACATGGTTTCTTAGGAGTGTGCCCGTAACATATATTTACATATAATCATAAACAAGTGATTAAGTACATAAAAGGTTTTGTTACATACCCTTTTTGGACATATTCATGAATAAAGAAAAATAAAAATTGGTAGTTAGAAAAATATAGATCCCTATTGATATATATATGATTATTAGGTACCTAAAAAAAAGATTAAAAGGTTAACACGTATACATGAAGATTATAGTAATAGGTAACCGATTAAGAGTAGCGGTTACTCAGTAAAGATACATGATCATGGATAAATGTTTAAGAGTACTTGCCACTCTTTGTAAAGATATATGTGTATGTTAGTATATATATTTGTATAATTGTGCACAGATATAGATTCCTGGTACGTACACGCACCAACAGTTTAATATATAGGGCTTCAATATTTTATTAGGTGCCCGAAAGATACTTTTATGTATATTAATATATATATTGGGCTACAATATTTTATTAGGTGCCCGAAAGATACTTTTAACTGTTCAAAATGCAAAGGCTTGGAGTCTCTCTTGTCCTACATATTGCCAGCGTACAGACCGCTTTTCACACACTACACAATTCCAGACAGTTTTCCTAGGAACCAGGTGAAATGGCCAGTTTCAGATGGCCCTGAACGTATAAGCTTTTAACGCAACAGGAGTGTTGTCTGGACGCGGCAAAACGTTCCCTTGAAGATCCTTCTGTGTTCGCCTCAACCTACGCCAAGCAAAGATGTTAACGACGATAATAATCATTGCCGTAACACAAAACACGGCTAGCAGCACGTAGTAATGAAGATTTTCTCCTCCTGCATAAGTCGGCGACGCGTGGTCCATCTCAGCCAGTTGCGTCAAATGATGAGCCACCCGAGCGTTGCATGGGAGAGGTAGTGATGGGATAATTGTAGTCGCCCAGGTGTAGTTTGCGAAGTAGGACCTCTAACGTATTATAGTGTGGATCCCTCTGACAGGATGTGTTGAATTTTGTGGATTACTAAAGTGGTATTCAAATGATTACAGACTTCAATGTTACATTGTTGTTGTGAGCTGACTGTGTATATGGCTTGTGTTACGGACAATCCGTTAGTTTTCAGAGTGTCGGAAAGGATTAACATCTCAGATCCCGGCAAGGTTTTCTTTACTCGCACTAATAGATTCGAAGTTACGTTTGGCTTGAGAGTTTGCGTGCAAGCTGCTATTACGGGTGTGCGAGAATTCTGTTGGGTCGCTTGGATGATTTCTTGATTTATGAGACAAGTGATTGGTTCCTCAATGTACTTTACTGTTTAGTCGTTAGTCTCTTTTTTGACCAAAACTGATTTTAAGGTGTTAGAAGACTTATAGAATTTCCCTTTGATATACACGCCGTGTTTGGCAGGGGCTAAGGTAATGTTTTGAATGCACATAGACGGGTATCCTATAATTACAGCTGGATACATATCAATGTTTTGTACAACGATAAAGGTATCGGTAAACGTGCGCCTACCGACCTTGTACTGAACACGAGTTACTCCTACCACATTTAATTAATTATTTACAATACACGAGAGCCTCACTCTGGACTTCTCTATACAGAAGTTCGAAAAGAACATGTGATGAGTCCGCAGATCCATGATATTACGTGGAGTACCAGAATAAAAAAACAATGTGAAGGATCAGTGCTCTAAATTTACTGCATGCAATGTAGTACGTAATTCATTTTTGCGGATGATAGCATGAATTTTTTGAAAATCTACGGGAACCTGCACTGATTTTTTGGATTCGGTCGTGTGGTTCATAGGAAAATCGATTGTCTCGCAATGATCTTGTAAATGATTAAATTGGTTATTTGATACAAAAGATGTTGATACGAATGACCCAACATCATTCTCTCCCCCGCTGGAGTTGATTACGTGGTATTTGCTTTGCTTTGTACACTACGGCCCAGGAACAGAGTTACTTGAAGCACGATTTGTTTGTCTATGATGTTGAACAGCGTTGCTGTTCGTCTGCTTTTTCTTTTAGTACTGAGGATTCTTCTTCTTATTATCATTGGCAACGGTTTGCGTGTTTTTAGCATTCTGCTGTTGATTACGTGAGAAGCAATAATTGTATGAATGAGTGGAGCTGTTATGAATTGAACAATAACGTGTCCTACAGTCTCCAATCATGTGTCCTGGCCTCTTACAATTGTAACAAGTCATCCCTGCTGCTTGATTATTATTAAATATGTTTACTTGTTGTCGTTTACTTTCATTTTTTGCAAAAACTTCAGTAAGCAAGGGATCGAGATCAGTGCACTTAGACATGTGCGTTTTGATTTGTTTATACACATCTAGTTCCGTGCTGTCGGGCGTTAGCTTCTTGTCAAAACACCGTACTAAAGTTTCGGGCAACATAACTGTGATGCACGTTAAATATGTAAGCCTTATAAAATCTTTCACGGCAATATTGCCTCTTGTAACCCAAGTGAAGTTACGTAAACTATCCTGATATTCATTTAGCCGGTCAGCAATTACTGCCGCCCGCTCTACAACATTAAGCTGAGTCATAGAGGCTTGATTAAGGATGTTCCTCAAAGCTAAGACCACTTCTAAAGCTTCTCCACCGCCATATATAGAATGCAACCTAATTTAAAATTCATCCCATGTAACCGCCTCTTGGAAAGAGACTCCACTAAGGTACAAACCTGCATCTCCTTTAGCAAAGTCTATGAAACTTTTAGCTTCCTAATTGTACAGATGGGTCAGTGATGCATTTTGCGTTTAAATGAGCATCTACTGACGAGATCCAAGACTCAATACTCTGAGGCAAGAACCCATTGACCCGACCTTGAAAAGGAGCAATTGCAGAACACGCATTTATCAATGTTACAACAGGATTGAGGTTACTGGGTGCGTTAGAGCCGGTAGCAGCTGTGGTTGCCATGATCACTTTTGCTTTTTTCTTATCACTACGATTCCTTGCAATCCTATCAAAATATCTCTATGAATACACTCGTCCACTGTGTAAACGCATTTGCAATATAAAATAAAAAATGTGTTGCAGATAATAACAGAGTCCCCCAATATGATAAGATTAAAGACAGATAATATGATAAAGATATTTCCGGAGAACTTCTGGAAGAAAAAGAAATTAGCAACAAAGATAAAAAAAAAAAAGTCTGCAGGCGAGAATTCGTAGTTGAAGATAGATTCCTGCAATGAAGAAAGATTAATATTACATATAACTCACCCCAGGAATAATGGACGATCGACTCGTGTATGGATAGCACTTCACTGACATAAAGAGTGTACTTAGCTGCGGTATTTATGAAGGAAGATGTAGTGTTTTGATGACGTCACAGCCTCTCTTGCTCGTCTCGCTCCTCGGTTGACCGATATTTTCGCCTCGCCTTCTGCTCATGCGTTGTTTATTTGTAGAGTGATTCGCTTCCCATTGAAGATCCGATGCTGCAAACACGTCCGGTTTGATTCTCGAAGATATGTGATGAAAGTCGTTCTCTAATCGTTGATTTAGCTTCTTGATATTATTCCATAATATTACCCGACACACACAAATGTGGCCCCGACATTTCCTCAATTGCCAGGCACCCAAGATGAATTCCACGAAAGGGCCGGACCATTTCCAAAAGATGCAATGTGGTTCAGAGGACGTAACTATTAATTACGAATGTATTAGTCAACTCTGGCGAAATGCACCCAAGTAGGAGAATAGCGTGAGACTAGTCATCTCATATCAAGAAGTCTCACTGAAGGCCCCGAGTTTAACACCCTTTGAACATTTCTGAGGAAATTTGAACGACATTCTTGAGAGAATTGTTTGTTGAGTGGATTAGGTAATGAGACAGAAATTATCCACAACAAATGTAGCGTGTTACAAGGAAAGTAACTGGGTGCTGTTTGCTTGTTATTTGTTTTGCAGTCATTAAGGAGGATAGTTCTAATCCAATAATTTCTTCCTTTACATGATGGCGTGGAGGCGGAGAGACTTTTTTTTCGGGAAAAGCTCAAGTTTGCCGTCAGTGATCCTCTGAACGCTAGAGAGGTTGGGATTGCCTCTGAGAGGTACTTATCTACTGAGAGCAGTGGATTCGCCTTGGATCGCTGCAATGGTGTTAGCGCCCTTTATTCGACATCAACGCCTGCCTGCTTTTGAGTCTTCAGCACCTTATACCACTGTCACGCCCGTTTGATCGTTCTCCTGTTTCTGATGCATGGATGTTTGTCTTCGAGGAGCAGCTGTGATCGAGTTTTTATAAAGTTCTCGATACCAATCTTGGTCCTTATCTGGAGGATTACTACACCTGTCAATCTGCGACGGACACATTACGAACACAGGAGAAGATATCAGCCTTGGACAGCCTCTAAAGGAACTTCAGATTTATCACCTGGTCCCTCATATTTATTGCTGCAACAGCAGCGCCGTTGATGATACTTTACGAGGAGTTAAGTATTGGTTTTAGTAACTGTCCTCCATTTTTAGAGCTGCAATTAACAGCACTCCATTACAACGGAACATCAAGTTTACGCTGCAGTGACCTGATACTTACCTCGGTCCAAATATTATTTAAGTATTTTTTTTTCTTCTTTTGTAAATAAATATTTATATTTCCATTTTCGTATCATACTCCCTCGTTGTCCTTTGCCATCATTATTTACAAACTATAACTCGTAGTTAAAGGTACTTCAGGTTGTGCAAAATACTATAGTTTCTTTTATGTAACGGCTTTACGCAAATTATAAAGAACCTGCTTTACGTTAATGTTATTAAGTCGAGACATAAATTTGCGACCGTGCAGGATGGCAAATGGTCAGTGAGAAAAATATATGTTTTTTTTCTCTCTCTCTCTTTACGGGACACTTTAATAGTTCTTCGTGTTAAGTAGCAATCTCTCAGTTTAACGAGATGTCAACTTTAAGCGAATTAACTGCCATTGGTGAGAAACTTTGATTGTCAGGATCTGACTTAGCATATTTCATAAAAGAGCAACAGGAGCTCGAACGTGCTAAACGAGCACAGCAGAGAGAAGCTGAAAGAGAGCAGAGAGAGCTGAAAGAGAGCAAATGGAAGCAGAAAAAGCAATATTGGCTGAAAAGAGAGCTCTTATGGAAGCTGATAAAAAGGCTTGAAGAACAAAGTAAAACTCTTCAGTTAGAGATAACTTTAAAGTCTTTAAAGTCCGATGAAACTTCTATGAGAGATTCTGTGCCAGCTATGTTCAGTGATAAGTGGGGAACTAAGCTAATTCCTAAGTTTAGCGAGTCAGATGTCGGAAAATTTTTCGTTGCTTTTGAGAAAGTAGCTCATCAGTTAGCTTGGCCCAAGGAACTCTGAGCTGTGTTAGTGCAGTCTGCATTCTCAGGTAAGGCACAAGTAGTTTATGCAGCGTTAAGTGCAGAAGATTATAGGGATTATGATATTGTGAAAAAAATTTTTTTAAATCCATACTAGCTAATCCCAGAAGCTTACCGGCAGAAATTCAGATCCTGGCGTGAAATGTTTAATCAAACATTTGTAGAATGGGCAGGCCAGAAAGCAGTTAAACTTGACGAGTGGTTGGCTGCAGAGGAGGCAGCTACATTTGCCGAGTTACGAGAACTGGTTTTGTTGGAGGATTTTAAAAATAACATTCACAAAGACGTTCGCATCCATACTGAAGAATTCAACATTGATAATGTGAATGAGGCAGCAAAGGCAGCAGACAGGTTTGTTTTGTCACACAAGCATTATGGTAAGAAGAAAACTCATTGGGAAGCAAGTATGGAAAAGGTGGAAGTAATAAAGGGTAAAGAAAGTCCTTCACCGCCTTCGAGGGGTGCGAGGCAGGCCCGGGACATTGTTTGTTATAAGTGTGGTAAGAAAGGTCATGTTAAGTCACATTGTCCTGAAGTAACTCAAGTCGGTTAAACCAGTTATGCGGGGCTGATGGATTGTAGGTCAGTGCCGCCTGTGTCTTCTAGTCTTGAAGGAGAGGTGAGTGGGAGCATGCCTTATGGTAAGGAATTTGAAGACTTTGTGTTTAGAGGTATAGTGAAAGTTGGATCAGAGGCAACTGATGGTAATATCGTTGCATTGCTGCGCGATACCGGCTCGTGCCAGTCCTGCATTCTGGAAACCTCTCTCCCTAAAGATTTCTCACGGAAAGGTCAGGATTTTGTGTTGCTTGGGGGTTTCCCAGATACAGTAACATCTTGGCCTGTGGAAGAAGTTTATTTGAAATCTCCTTTGGTAACTGGTAGGTTGAAACTGGCTGTAGTTAGTGCATTGCCTGTGAGTGGTGTGGATTTGTTGATAGGCAATGATGTGATGCAAGGTAGTGGCCACAGGCCTGTGCATCAGAAGCTCGAAAGGGGGCTAGTGTGGTTAATGAACATGTTATGGTAAATGTTAAACCTGTTGTTCCTGTAACCCGAGCCCAGTCTAGAGAGGAAGTCAAAGGTGGAGAAGCTGATATAAATTTGGAAAACTGCTTCCAAACCAAAACTCAACCTAAGACAAAGAAAGGTAAGTCCAAGCAGATAAAAAATCTTTCGTTAAAGTCTATGGTTAATGTATCTGAAGACTTTGCTACAGATTCTAGTTGCATGTTTCCAGATAGGCAAACCCTAATTAGTGCTCAAAGGGAAGATGGCGAATTGAGGAGTATATATGAAGAAGCAGAGCAGCTAAAGGAACAGGAGGATTTAAGCGAAGCAAGTTATGTATTAAAGAATGGTGTGTTATATAGATTAATTCGTCCAGTGACCGCATCTATTCATGAAGAGTGGAAGGTAAGGGAACAAATTGTAGTACCTAGTAAGTTTAGGCATTTTATTTTGCAAGAGGCTCATGAAAGTGAATGGGGTGGTCATTTAGGAATACGAAAAACCCTGTCCAAAGTAAAAGATAATTTTTTTTGGCCTTCTGTAAAGAAAGACGTAGTCAGACATTGCAAGTCATGTCACCAGTGCCAAATGGTTGGAAAACCCAACCAGAAAATTACTAAAGCACCTTTAATTCCCATCCCAGCTGTTGAAGAACCATTCACAAAAATTGTTATTGACATTGTGGGTCCTTTACCCAAAACCAAAACAGGTTTCCAGTACATGTTAACTATAATGGACAGAACCACTAGATTTCCCGAGGTAATACCTGTTAGAGGCATTAGGAGTGGTATCGTTATTAAGCATATCGTGGACTTCTTTTCTCGTTATGGTTTGCCTCGAGAGATACAGTCGGATCAAAGTTCTAATTTCACTAGTAGGGAGTTCCAGGCTAAAATGAATGAACTCGGCATTAAACACAACTTGGCATCCTCATATCATCCCGAAAGTCAGGGAATACTTGAAAGATTTCACTCCACTCTGAAGAATGCTTTGACTAAGTATTGTTTAGACCATGTTGAAGAATGGGATAAAGACTTGCCTTTATTGCTTTTTGCTTTAAGATCAGCCCCTGGTGAATCTCTGGGTTTTTCTCCTTTTCAGATGGTCTATGGACACAATGTGAGAGGGCCTCTTGATTTAATAAGGGAACATTGGGAAGGGAGTAGTGGTAAAGTAAATTCACTTGATTATATTTTGTCTTTCAAAGAAAAATTAAGGAGCATTTGGTAATGGGCCCAAATAATCTCTCTACTTCGCAGGCTAAAATGAAACTCATTATGATAGAAAGTCTCAATTTTTTTGTTAGAAATTTTGAAGCAGGATAACAAGTACTAGTGTTACTTCCTATTCCAGGTCAGTTCAGGGCTCAGTTTGTAGGTCCAGCATTCGTTAAGAAGAAACAATGATGTTGATTATTTGGTGGAAATTCCAGGGAGGAGAAAAGTATCAGTTGTGTCATATTAATCATTATGAAGAAATATTTTTCCAGAGCTAACACTGTTAAATCTGTTTCAGCTGTTGTACCTAAAGAAGGTAACGGACAAGAAGTGGAAAGCAGAGATTATGGATGGAATGGCGAAAACTCTAAAATTTTGTGTAACCCAGATAGTTTGCTTAAACATCTGAATGCTCAGGAAGCTACTGATATTAAGGATTTATTCAGAGAACATCCGTCAATATTTAAGGACACTCCCGGTCTTGTGCGTAGTTTGCAACATGACGTGGTACTAAAGCCAAATGCCCAGCCAATTAGACAAGCCCCTTACAGGTTATATCCACAGAAAGCTGAAGCTGTGAGAAAGAAAGTCAGTTATATTTTGTTAGAATGACTTGATAACACCAGTAGCAGTCCTTCCTGAGTTCCCCAGTTGTATTAGGGAAAATGGACAAGACAGGTTGTGTTTTGACTACAGAAAAGTAAACGACCTAACAGTTGCTGACAATTTCCCTCTGCCTCGCATAGAAGATTGCATAGAAAAGATTGGTAATGCCAAGTATATTAGTAAATTAGACCTTTTAAAAGGTTACTGGCAAGTTCCTCTGACTGAAAATGCACGGGAAATATCAGCATTTATAACCACCTGAAGTTTAGTTCGCAATTGTAAAGTCATGCGCTTTGGCATGCGTAACGCAGCCAGTACCTTCCAGAGAATGATGTGGATGATCACGAATGGATTGAAGGGTTGTGTAGTTTATCTGGACGATATAATTATTTTCAGTGACAACTGGAAAGACCATGTCGATAGAATCAGGGCCTTATTTCGCGCAATTACTGACGCTGGTTTAGTGGTAAACCTTTCTAAATGCGAATTTGGAAAGGCTGAAGTTTACGAAAACAATACATCATCGAGACACATTGCTAGTATATACGTCACACACCCTCCCCAGTTTCCCGATCGTGTGTGAAAGACAATTCATCTAATATATACAGTATGTGAATGTCACTAACGGTTGTATCCAACTTACCATTAGCCTCAAGATTGCTATAATTATTATCAATATTATCACAAACCTCCTTTCTATCCATTAACCACTTTCCAAGCCATGGCGAGAGAGTGCGTTTTAATAATCCAATGGTTCAAAAGTTAAAAAGCCACCGAATCCCGCAGTCGAGCTTCCCCCCCCCCCCCCCCCCCCCCCACCACCCCCAACCAGACACTATGAATCATGAAATGTGCTCCCTTTTATCACAACCGCTGATTAACCAAGTTGTATCATGCTATCCTCCAAGACTTCCACCTGAAGATATGAATCACGCTAATAAAGCCTAACGGACTTAAGAACCGTATCTCTCTCTCTCTCTCTCTCTCTCTCTCTCTCTCTCTCATTCTCTCTCCAGCTACGCTTCGTGACATTCAGAATCTCAAATTTCCTTTTTTTCCTCTGTTTGCTTTTTACTCAGTATAGTGACTCACAGTCAGGTGGTTTGTAGTTACATACCCATGCCTTTGATAAGATTTATTTTCGGTTTCGAATAGGATACTACCCGTCACCAGTATATATTTCTCTCCTTTTTTCCCGAAAGTCGCTTCCGATCGTATTGCATTAGAAGAATACTCGCAATCCCCTCCACTTTAAACATTCGTTATAAGTTATGACTCTTCTTACTACCCGACTTCCAATCTGAACATTTCGTCTTTTGAAATATTATAAATAATATCCCGTTGCCCACCGATCACTCCTGTGTAAATGGTGTACTGATAAAACCTCTTGCATTCCTTATTATTACACGGAGACTTAGCGCAGTGCACGAAAAAACGGAACGCCAAGTCCGCACTTACACTTACACAAAATATCCGGTTGTATCAGTCTTTTAACTTCGAAAACGGTATTTATATTCAGAATGATTACCCAGAAATCTGGAAAATCCTTGTGGTTAAAATTCAGGCTCGATAGCGTAACTGTCAATGAAGATAGTTAAATTTCTGTGTTACCTTTCCACGTAGAAATATACCCAGAGACCTCTATTATTAATACCCGAAGATGACTCTAAAGTGTTAGATATAAAGAATAAAGGTATATTTCTACTTATATAAACCCGTCCACATCATCTAAGGTGAATATTCCTAAATATCTAATTAACGGCCCTAACGTGGCATTTAAAGATATCTCTAATTCTCTACCCAATGACTTATATTATTGATACCCGACGATGACTCTAGAGTGTTAGATATAAAGACCAAAGGTTCATTTCTACTTAAAGGTAATATAAACTCTCCTACATCATCTGAGGCGAATATTCCTAAATATCTAATTAATGGCCCTAACGTGTCTTTAAAAGATATTTCTAATTCTCTAGTATCCATCCATTTCCCCCTCTAACGTCGCACTGAATTATCCTATCTGAATCAGTTGATAAAATATCTTCCGTATCCCCAAAAAGCATTACTATGTGAGGCCTTGCCACTGGCCCTGGCAATTTAATTGTTATCCTTGGAAATTTCGACCGGTAGCGAATCCTTCACATCCTCGATCGTGAAACTAAAACAGAAAATATATCTCCCCCTTTAAAAACGTTGTAAGTGATCATGTTTTCACGCCCGGCCCCGATTGCTCTCTGCGGGAATGTACTCTTGAATATTATATATAGTGTCCCCATTAATAGTGATATGTATATTTACTTAACTCGCAGTGTTCGAAATATAGCCCGTCCCTGGCATATTCTCCCGAAAAATCAAATAGGTGTGAAATTTCACAGGTTTCCCACGGTCGTATCAGCGCCACGCAAAACTACTGAATGATCATGTTTTCATGCCCGGCCCCGATTGCTTTCTGCGTTTCGTAAGATAATAGCGTTATTCTCCCTGGGAATGTACTCTTGAATATTATATACAGTGTCCCCATTAATAGTGATACGTATATTTACTTAACTCGCAGTGTTCGAAATATAACCCGTTCCCGGCATTTTCTCCCGAAAAATTCTTCATGTCAACCAAGGCGATTGTTAACTTTTTGGTAATACACGCTCCAAATGCCTGATCGATTACTATAGATGATTCATTCGTTCCGATGATATACGTTTTATACTGATAAAGCCTCATTCAAAGTGGACATGACGTTATAGGGCGGGGTAACCCCGTTAATCCATAATTTTGGCTTCTCCACGTTCAATTGGTTCAACTCTCCATTTATATCTAAACCTAAAATCCAGCTGTTATTATCCATTTCAAACCTAATTCTCAAATCCACCGATTCTAGTAAATACAAATACATGTCAATACTCGCTAGATCAAGGAGCAAGGGGGAGTAGGTATGTATACCAAGCGATTTAGGAGTCCCCGTGACACTCGTTTTCCACCTGGCAGCATCCTGGAAGGTATTAGCCGTGAATGCTCTAATTTACCAGACGTCGCATTATCATCATCATTAAACAATCCACTCCGTCCTTACAGTCATCGCAATGGGTTTTATATTTTTTAACAGTTTAATATACGATTGATAGTGAAATATCGGACAAGATTCCACTAACATCTCATTCAAAAATATGGATACGGATTTGAAAAGTGTTACTTATTCCATTGACAAACGCTTCCCTACCTTCATTCGTATTCAAACGTGATATAATATACCGCAGAAAAAAGCTTCTGATTCGGGAACCTTCTTTAACGTCCATTGCATAGTATTACCATCCTTTTTCTTCAGAAAATAACCTGTAAATACCTCGAAAACTGATTGATGACTATTAAAAGATATTTATAACCTTCGTTACAAGGGGCGAGTTTAGTCATGTCAGCCAGATCACTGCTAACGGTGACCTGAGGTTTTGGGGATATCGCCTTTCTTCGTAGGAATTTCTTCAGTGTAACTTTATGCAAAGCATAAGAGGGTTGACTCTTTAGATCATTTTTTGACACCATCTCTAAATAATATATTTATATCGCTAAAACTGTCGGGGTATCCAACATTTTCGTATATCTTCTTCAATACCCGTAGCTGCTTCTTAGTCACCACTGTTGATAAATAATTTGATATTCGGTTTCACCCGTCATATTAGTCCCGCGCTGTAAGCTATCAGGTGCGAGGTCAACCAGTAGATAACCGTACTACTGGATACGAGATAATGCCTTCTTATATATCTCGGAGAATTCGCCACCCTTCTGATGTCCGATTGACTAGCGGACCTAAGTTTCAATTTGAACTATGTCTCTATTCTTCATTAGAATGTGATGGGAGCAGTTGAGACTGATATTTCTACTGAATTTACCCGAATGGAATACATTCTGCGTTATGAACCACGACGGAGATTGACGAATGCCGTCCAGCGATAAACGCTTCTGTCATCGAGAGTGTATAACAGTCCTATGTCAGTCGTCCCTCGATCTATATATTCAAAGGGGTTTAATAATTCTTTATTAATCCTGATCTTGTTCCCATAGCGAGTACTTCTGTAATGGTGTTCATTCACCCAGCAGTATAGTTACTATATCATAGAATTTTTTTTCATGCTCATCAATTATTTTCTGGCAAATCACACTCTTTCCCGAGTTGCTGCTATGATAATTCGGGACTGATATGCGAACAGATCTATCTTCTGCAAAGAACGAGTTGCTTGCATCTCAAAGGTTCCGATGATGACACTATTCATACGAAGAGAAGAATGTGTAAAATAAAGGTAGCAAATATATTTTATTCACTTAAAATAGAACATTACAAAAGAATACATTTTATATACACTGAATAGTCATATCGTAATAATTTCTTATTTACATAGAACACGCAGGTGTGGAGATAAAGGGTGAAAAAGCAGTTAGCAAATATTGTATTTCAAAGAAGGTTCTCGAATCAGAAACTTTTTTTGACGGGTATCACGTTTGAATACGGAGGAAGGTAGGGAATTCTATAACAAGCAGGTGAGGGAATACCTTAACAACAGAAATATAAAATTATATGTGTACATCCGAGAGAGATTAAAGCGGCGATAGCTGAAAGAGTTATCAGGACACTTAAAAGTAAAATATATAGTTACATAAACTCACAACAATACAAATAAATACGTTAATGTGCTGCATGACATCGCTACCAGCTATAATAATACGCCACACAAAGGATTAGGAGGTGGGCAGACCTCGAATCGCATTCCCAACGCGTTAGTAGACAGAGAGGATATAAGCCGCAGTTTTTTCAGGATATATACAATAAAAAAAACGGATCATCGCGGAAAGAACCTGCCAGTTCCCTTTTTGAAGGTTGGTAGTCCATATAGCAGATGAGGACAGGACTGTATTCTTCAGGAAAGGATATACCGTGCAGAACACTTGCACTTACGATTGGTTTAAGTATAGGGAAAGTTGACGGGAAACAGAGTCCCTCCACGTAATTATTTTATTTAGAGGACTTGAAAGGGGGGTGACTATTAAAAGGACTGTTTTTTATAAATGAGGGTTAATCCCCGCTAACGTACCGGAGCTCTACATCAATATTTTAAAAAGGGGGAGAGAGGTAATAGGACGCAGTACTACTTCAAGTGGAGCGGGTACCAAAAACATTTAATTCCTGGTTGGATGAATCTCGGCTTGTTGGGTATGAGTCATCTTTATAAAAAAGCGTTATTTACAAAAATGAGGAGTTCATCCTATTTATAACGCGTCTTTCAGCTCCGAATGGGAATAGAGTAATACCTATACGTTATGAAAAGTATTTATTAGTACTATTTCCGAGTCTTTAGAAACTTTCTTTTAGGGGAAATCTAACGCAGGATAAATTCACGTGAAAAGGTTCAGAAGGTTTAGGAAGGAGATGAGCGAAGTCTCCTTGAAGAAGGCTCCGTTACTGAAGAAGAAGGAAATATCTAAGAGTAGGGAAGGCGGCGGCGCGATTTTGCTGGTTGGGGAATCAAATTTTATGGCTTCTGTTTCTTTCATCTTAATCTAAATCCTTTTTTAATCTAAAAACCCCTCCACGGGAGTTTTATTCACTCATCAACTGATCAGCTTCTTTCTGGATGAAATACCTTAGTAAACAATATTTGCCATCAAGGCTTTTTTTTTTTTTTTTTGCAGAACGCTAAACAAATTTGGACAGTGAAATGGTCGAGCCATCACCCATACTTACTGTACCGAAATAGAAAAAGTTTCCTTAAGTTGTGAGTGGTTAGAGAGAAAACATACTATTAGTCATGCAAAAACAACATTACGCAACATACCATTCGAGAAAATAAAAGGAAAATGTGAATCTTACAGAATATTGAAAAATGCTCAGTATTTTGTGCCCCTCATGTCTGCCTTTCATAACCGCGACGCATTTCTGGGGAAACATCTGCAATACCTGAGCGAACCATAAACTCTGCCTCATGTTTGAGGAGTGGATGGGTGTAAACAAGGCAACGTTTATTCATGCATTCGCACTCACAGAAGCACACACTCTAAGTAATACATCTAAGACGATCAAATAACACTTTGGCTGACCCATAAAGTTTACAGAACAATTAGAATAATTTTGGTGGGAGCGCAAAGATTGGAGTCAACAAAGGAAAATAACGGAGAACAGGATTTATGTACAAATGGGTTTTCATGTCTGACTTTTCATTTTCTAATTGATGGTTATTAAGCGAAAGAACATTAAATGGTATTTTTTATTGGTCAGCATAAATTTACCATGAAAAATGTGGAGATGCTGGTTTTTGAAGGCTTTAATATTCGATTGCTATTAGAATATGTTATACTTCTACCCAATGGCATTTTTTTTTAATACTTATCTACAAAATCTCGGAACATTTTTCCAACATAATTTGAAAGATGTTTCTAATTAATTCATTTCCTTTCAATAAGAATCTGAATAAATTCTCATTGCGTATAACGTTTCATTTATAGCATGGCTTATAAGATTATATATACATGTTCTTTTAGAAATATCTGTATTCACATCTGGTGGTGTTGTCGGTGTCGATAACTATGAAACACATTTTAGCTCTATATGTTGAAGGTTGGTCGACGAAGGTATTATGTTACATATCAATGAAAAACGTTACAGCAGTGATAAATCACTGTCATATTTTTGCAGGCTTGTTTCTGTATTCATGTCAGTAGAGAGAGAGAGAGGGAAGGGGGGTGGTGGGGGAATGGGGGAAGGGAATCCCCTTAATTACAGTGATCGTGAAAGCCATCGTTTTTGACAGATGTCACTGAGTTATGAAACTGCTGATTAAACTTGCAAACGGTCACATCTCGAGCTAATATCCTTCATAGGGAGGACGGGCAGTCAGACAGCAAATACGGATTGGAAATATTTACCGAATCATGCTTTCAAATAATTCAACTTGGGTAAAACTTCATTCCAAGCTTTCTCCGTTAATACCACCTGGAAATACTTTAGTGAAAAACATTTGAGATCACACAAGCGTATGTCGTTCATGAGTATCTGATCTTCGAAACGAAATCGGGAAAGGATATTCTCCCATCTTTATCGAAATGTTTTTTTTATTTTATTTTAGTTTTCTATAAAAGAAAACTATTAAGATTGCTATTTGTCTGTCTGTATGTCAGTTCGCCCTCAGATCTTAAAACTACTGAGACTAGAGACCTGGGAATTTTGTTTATTGATCATCCACCCTCCAGTTCACCAAGCATAAATTGCAGCCCTCTAGCCTCAGTAGTTTTTTTATTTTTTTTATTTTAAGGTTAAGGTTAGTTATGGATCGTGTGTATGGTGCCAGCCGCCGACGCATGTTCACTTGACCGCATCTGGGGAGCAACTGAGCGCTGCCCGGTGACTACGGTCGTGGCTGAGAGTTTCATACTGCATTATACGTTTTACAGAAAGCTCGATTGCTCCAAAGAAAGTTCTACACATCTTTTATTTTTTTTCAAAATGCTCTATAAAAATGTCATGTATTGGGAAATGCTCACAAATTAGTTCATTCTTATATTGTGTCTGACAAATATTTGTAATGTTTGACAAAAATTTTCCTCCTGTCGAGCCTGAATCTCATTCTATACACAATTTGAGTTTGTTAAAGTTTCATTCAAGTATCTCTGGGGGAAAATAAATGCTGTATTTGATTAATTTATCTCAAGATGCATTATAAGCTAAATTAAAGTAAAAGTTCAGGATGAATAGAAAAATTTTTCGGATAAAATAAACTAATTAGTAATATGGATTACTTACTAAGTTAATCAATCAACGCTACTTAAAACTTCTTTCACCCAAAACCCAAAATTCTTTAAAAAAATGATAAATGAATAAGAAAGGTAGATTTAATTTATTTGATTAATGACTCAAAATAGATGCTCTTAGTTTATTAAAACGTTTATTTTGGCTGTATTCTTTTCCATTTTATAGAACTCGGTAATAATAATTAGCGCCTGTAGTTCCAATGCATCTTGAGTAAGAATTCAAACCACTTTTGTGACCGTGAATTCATCAGGAAGTCATGTGAACTATTTAGCTGAGATTTATTGTTGACTTACCTGTTATAATCCATTTTTTTTATCGTTTTTCGTTAATACTATCTCTCTCTCTCTCTCTCTCCTCTCTCTCTCTCTCTCTCTCTCTCTCGGATCCCCTTGTCTCTATCAAGCCTGCTTGGACCTCATTATAGAATTGTCAGGATGAAGAAGTGTTGGCTTTAGGGTTAAATAAACCATATTTATGAACTTTCATGAGTTTTCCTCCTTCATAATGAAATAGTCTGAGTAAATGATTGAGCTCACGAAGTTAGTAAACTGATGCATAAAAATATTATATTTATCACATTCTATTAAAGGCAAAGAAATCAAGACAACAGGAGAAATTAAGGCAATCTTCCCCTACACCAATTATCCATGTGACACGAGACTTATTGTTGCAAGTGACTTCTAATTCTAGGACACATTCCGCGCTTTCTTTTAGATGCAATACACTGTTTAGTATTTCCTATCAAAATTTGGCATGAATGATCATGGAAGCAAATATTCCGCCCGTCAACACTGGGAAATAGTCATGACAGAATTAAAAGGTATGAGTTGCACTGAGAAATGCGGGTCTTTTCCCAGCACCCATTGTCATTGGATCGTTGCCCTTCCCTACGAAAAAAAAGAAAAAAAAGAGAAGAAAAGAAATAGAACTTTATAAGATTTTGGAGGTCCTATTACATAATGCCAGAAGCATTTTGATTTTAGATATTTTCAACTTTGTTTATAGCTCTACTGATCTGGTTTGGAAGGCATAAAATCATTTAATTTTTCTACATTGGTCCAAGCCCTTTATAAATAAATATACAATTTGCTTCAGGAAAGTAAAAGGCATGACTTTTTAGGTCTGGAACAGATACCAGAAAATGCTTCACAAAGCCAGTAGCAATGAAAAGAAACTCTAGAGGGAGATTAAAACGAAAGGTTTTTGCTCTTTCAACTTAATAGCCTCTTTAACTGAGAATATTCCAGTGTCTACTCAAATGATTTACTAGCAAATCTTCAGGCAAGGAAAAAATACATTGAGTTTAATCCATAAACTTCACTCATTTAACCAGTCAACACATAGACTGCACTTTTTCTTCGTAGCAAATAGTGTTACTCCTCCCACTTGAAGTGAAGCTCTGTAAAATGGAGCCAATAGTTAACTTATCTAAGATGAAAGCAACTATTGCTGTCTGTAACGTTTGTTTGTTAACTCATCGATGACACGAAGGTTCTATATCGGCATGTAGGCTATATATCCTATACATGTACTATGGCTCTCCTTCCCTTTTACAAACCTGTTGAAAAACATCCGGTTCTCTTCACGAGGCCTTTCTATGTGTGTGTGTGAGTATGCATGTATGCTTGCATGCATAGATCGGCTGCCATGTGATGAATAATAATGTCGGCACAGGCAAGAAATTATATGTTGATATGTAGGGGATAAGCGCATTATGACTAAACAATAAAAAAAAAACTGCAACAATAAACAGAGTTGTAAAAATGTTAAACTCATTATCAAAACTATTTAACCAGAATCCTTTTTCCTGTTAATGGTTTTATAATCTTCGCCATTTTTATTTCCATACTTTTTCAAATAGCTTCCGTTTCTTTATTATTTCCTAACTTACTTCTTTGTGCATTGATATCTTTCCTTTGGTCAAGTCCCTTTTAATTAGTTGATATTTCTGAAATTAGTAATTAAGTAGTTGATTGGATAACATTAATGAATCGAATCGTTGTACTGATATCACGCTACAGGCTCCCTGTCGTCAATTATCCTAATTTATGAGGTAATAATTAATCTCCTGATTACCTTTATGATGACTTATCCGAGTGGCTGACTTCAATGGAAAACCTGATTCATAATATCGTCGGTAAATGTACGATAATGATGTTTGTATCTCATTAACGATTGCCATTTTATTACAATTCATCGGCCTATTTTTGCTCTTAAACGAGAAAGCATGTTAAAATCAAAAGTCTCTGGGATGTAATTAGAATTGAAAGAGCATTGAAACTGTTTCAACGCAAACAACCTTTTTAACTTTTGTTCTCCGACAGGAAATTTGCTTCTATTTAACGTCGAACATCAATGAAGTTGCAAAGTATTTCAGAAATGAAGTGACGCTGTGACAGCCTTGGTGCAGAACCTACATCTAGGTCTGGGCGCGCGTGTGCTTATGTATTATCTCCTCTCTCTCTCTCTCTCTCTCTCTCTCTATCTCTCTCTCTCTCTCTCACTACGACAAGGAACCAATATTTATCAAACATTAATAACCACCGAAATTTAAAGGTATTATATAACTTAAATTAAGATGTAATCATTTGAAAATTTCTCGTTCAGTTCTTTACATGTAGCGGATACAAATAATTATTAGCATGATACCCAGAGATGTTTTTTTTTACCGGTATAATTTTACATAGCAACGTTAATCGTTCTATGGTATTGTTTGCGTTGGTTATCGAGTACGATATCATATTTATACAAAAAGAATTGACCCATTGTATTCTGAGGAATGTGATTACGATTAGGCAAAGATATTAAGCTTAAATAACTGCGATAGTAAGTAAATTAAATTACTTCTGATCATAATCATAATAATAATAATCAACACAGGGGCAGTACCAGTAATCAGACACAACGCAGGAGTAGTGAAATAGATGAAGGCAGAACTCCGCAGCGTAGACCAGAAAACTAGGAAACATATGACAATACACAAAGCACTACACCCAAGACATAACACGAATGCAAGGAGGGAGAAGACTACTAAGCATAGGCCATATTCCTGACTGACAAATACTGAGCGCTCGGGCACCATCAGGCGATGTTTGTTCAAGTATCGGAAAAGGATGTTGGAATCTAACGTTTTCTGATGCAATGTGGGACGGAACGAGCAACCCAATGCCTTTAACTAACCCAGGCCCGGGAGGAAACAAAACAAGTAAAAAAATGCACCGAAGTTTCTTCGGCGTAATCGAGTTTTCTTACAGCATTATGCCACGACCCATGAAATTCTCAGCCGCAGCCCCGTTGCAGCTCGTGTTGTTGGCACCTACAGCCGTGCCAGATGCACGATCATGGTTAACTTTCACCTGGTGGGTTGCAATTTGGTATGTTTGATGATTGGAGGGTGGATGAGCAACATAACAATTTGCAGCACTCTAGCTTCAGTAGCTTTTAAGATCCGATGGCGGACAGGAAAGTGCGGACGGACAGACAAAGCCATCTCAATAGTTTTCTTTTACAGACAACTACAAGTAGCACTCCACGCGAAAGTGAGCATCAGGACCTCCTCTAGATGAAGTTTATAACTGTCACAATCAGAGATAATTCCCGACCTGGGCAATAAAGGGACAGCGCCTGTGACTTTGACGCTCAATCCGAGCAGTTTTAATTGTCAAGGAGTAAAATTTCGATTTTGGCGAGATGACCTGACGGATGATATAATGCCGCTTAACCGGAGGAAAAAGAAGAGCAATAAATGAGGGGTCACTGGTTCCCTCCTATCAAGGAGTGAGGATATAAAATAATGCACCATCTTATATAGGGTATACTTGTGATGTGTGTGTGTGCTGTAATATGTCTGCGTTTCTGAGCAAATTTTTGGAGTCTTCTAGGCAGTTTCTATAAACAATTTTACGTTTTGTGGCATTTGAAGTTATTATATAATATAGATGTTTCCCAAAATCTATTACTGATATGTTTACTTGATTCCATATCATAATCCAGCAGTCGTAACGGTTGCTGGAACCAAGATGTTCCAGTTCCTGTTACTCAGTAATGGCTATCGAGACGCAGAAGGGCAGGAAAGTATCCGAAGGAAAGTGGAAAGATTAAAATACGGAATCATCGAACCGTCATTCTAACCTCATGGTTCGTCGAGAATAGAAATTAATAGTAAAATATAATATAAAAAATATACAATTAAAATTGGTAATTTAAGTACCAACAATACCTACGTATATTCATTGTTCTCCTAGAGAAACAACTGCCATTGTTCGATTTTCTTCGCATATCATAAATTACTTTTTGTTGCTTGTGCGCCATGATATATGCCACAGAACGTGAATCAACAACATGTGAATTCTGCCGGCGTCTGGTTGATGGAATGCCATTATGCAAAGAAGTTTGGTATTAATAAACGGACTTTGTAATACAATGGGCAGTGTTCCGTATATCATTGGGTGTTGGGAATGGTTTCCCTGGTGAATTATGGCTGTGCTTTGAATGAAAACATACGAATGATGAGTATAAAAGCTGATAAAACATGAGAATTAGAGTGAGACTGATAGGGAACCGCGACAAGGAAATAAACGATATAGACGAAGATAATGAATAAAAATGGAGAGAAGGAATTAAACTAGGTAATGAGATGGAAAATGGCGTAATTGCAAAGGGATTTTGAGGCAGGGACGTACGAATGTAAATGATTGAATGTGAGATACATTTCACAAAAGATGACGGAGAGAGAAAGGAGGATGAATTTGAATAATGATTCCATTTGAGAGAAAATGACGTTATGAAGGGAATTATTGCCAAACAGACCACAAACGAAAAAGAAAGTTAAAAACAGATACTATAATACAGGGATTGAAGATTTGGCGAGGTAGAACAATGGATGACGTAATGGGACTAGGGAATACTGAATAGAGATAGCTATGGATGAGAAGGAAAGGAAATAGGGGATAAGGGAGTGTGTTTGAACAGAAAGAAGCAGAAGTATAGAGGGAGAAAGGGCCATTGTTTAGGAATAATATAGGATGAGGAGAGAGAAAAAATCTGTTTTAGATAAATAAAAAATGAAGATATGTCAAACGACAGTTATATAATATGGAATGAAGAGAAGTCAACGATACTATAGAGATTACGGAGTAGAGATACTCCAGGCAGTGGATAGAGTAATAGAATCAGGAAAGAATAACCAGTGAACAGAAAAAAAATGGCTGAATGAAATGGGACCAGCGACCAGAGACCATAATGTGTAATAAAGTAAATATTAATATGCATTTGAAATAATAATAATAATAATAATAATAATAATAATAATAATAATAATAATAATAATAATAATGAGAAAAGCAGATCCGCAGCTATGTATATGTGCATGTATTTAGACATATATGTAGAGAAAGCTTTCGGGAAACTGTTCGATGCCCCTTTTCAATCGACCAGTTTCCCGAAAATTTCTGCATAGATTTATTTTTAAATATATGTACATATACATAACTGCGGATTTATTTCTACATTTCAAGACTCGTGCTACTATGAGTATTTTTCATAATAATAATAATAATAATAATAATAATATTAATAATAATAATAATAATAATAATAATAATAATAATAATAATAATAATAATAACATCTGTAATGCTTATATGGTACTGCCTAAATTACTTCCGTCTAGTGAAGAAGTAAAGAACGAGTTTCTGGGTAGCCAGTGACTGTTCATGAAAAAAACGTCTGCACCTGAAAGTGGCTAGATTTAGGTTTTCGATGAATAAAGAGAAAAATGGATGTGGAGTGTCGGAGTGGCAGAGATTACTTTTATGTTAAGGGAGCCTATGCTGGGATGGTCTGGGCATGTGGTAGGGATGAGTGAGGAGGAAGGACTTCAGAAGAGGGCTTGGGTAGAAGGTCGGAAGGAAAGCAAAGGACAAGATGGAGGGTTAAAGTGAGAGAGGCTTTGGAGAAGAAGGGTTTAGTAGAGGCAGATGCTTCTGATAGAAACAGATGGAGAAAACGCATCCAGTCACCCGACCATTTAGCTTTGGGATCGCGTTTGGAATGAAGAAGTAGAAGGGGTTATATGGATAAAATAATATAGGGTGGATGGAGAAAAACAAAAAACGATGGCCATGACGGCTGTAATGAAAAGGGGGGAAAGAAACGATGGATACAGAGAATCGTATGAGAAAAGGGGCAAGAAACAGAGGCTAGGGAAGGGATAAAAGGGAGCAACGGGATTAGATATTAAGATGTCAGAAGAAAGGAGTAAGTAATTATATCTTAGTTTAACCAGACCACTGAGCTGATTAACAGCTCTCCTAGAGCTGGCTCGAAGGAATAGAAATTTCATCTACGTGGCTAACAAAACCAATTGGTTACTTAGCGACAGAACCTACAGCTTATTGTGGGATCCGAACCACATTAAGTCGAGAAATGAATTTCAAACCCCCAGTGAATTTCTCTGGCTCCTCACAGCAGCAGCGGGAAGCGAACTCGGGCTACCAGATTGGTATGCGAGTAAGCAACCCACTCGTCCACCGAGGAACTTGTAGAAGAAAGGAAACATGACTAGAAAGATTAGGTGTTGAAAGAAATGAGAATAAGATAAGTAACTGACATGAAAACAGAAGGCCACATGGGAGAAAGAAAACGGTAAACATAGTGGAAGGTCAGTTTGGAAAGGGAAAAGGGACAAGCGAGGGGGAGAAGGAAAACAGCGATTCGATTGAAGGTATAAATAAAGAAAAGAAAACAAGAACTCAAGTGTAAATGGAACAAAGGAAACGAGACTGAAGGTGGAAGTCAAGGAAAGAAATGAAGGCGACAAAGGAAGTAAAAAGAAATTAAATGAAAAATAAGTCTAAGAGTGACAGTGTATAAAGAAATGGAGATTTGAAAAGGGGAGGAAAAGCATACTTGGGGAAGGAATAAGTAAAGAGATGAATGTGTCTAGAGAATAAAGGAATTAGATGAGAGTGAAAATTGATTCGGATAAAAGAAGCAAAATTAAAAGGAAAACTGTAAGGGAAGGAAACTAGTCCAAAAGCAAAAGACCACAAAAGGAAAAGGAAGAATTAGGAAATAAGACCAGATAGGAATGAGAAGCAGACAGCGGAAAATAGAAAAGCCGGGGATAAAGGCAGGTGACGATGAGAAACGGACTAGAAACGATTATGATAACAAGACAGTAAAATTTGGAGTAGGTAGATTAATGGGAAACGGAAATAGGTAAAAACTACTCAAGGAGAGGGAGATGATATTAGTGGCAAAAGAGTATTTTGTTTATCCTGTAAAAAATCAACGCAGTAGGTATTATTTGGGAGGTGGTAACTTTGAAAGCATCGGTTGTTTGCATACAGGGGGTAGTTGGGTCTACGCAAAAAGCCGATAATGTTTGTGCAGTATTCTGGCAACTTACTGCATAATAACGCCAAAACTTAAACGAGATGTGTGCGTGTATATATATATATATATATATATATATATATATATATATATCTATATATATATACTATATATATATATACTTATATATATATATATATATATAATATATATATATATATATATATATATATAATATATATGTGTGTGTGTGTGTGTGTGTGTGTGTGTGTGTGTGTGTGTTATATAATAGGGTCATATTACATTACCGTGATTCATATACATACATCGAGCTACAAAATGTCCTTTAATATCTAATTCGCTCTACCTCGGAATTAATATATTTTCATATATGCTTCATCATCCTGGGTTGTTTGGTTTCGAGGGTTCGCGCCCGGGAGCCGACAATTCTTTATCGCCTAAAAAATTCCCATTTGGTTAAGCATATATGAAAATATATTAATTCAGAGGTAGAGCGAATTAGATGTTTAAAGGGCATTTGTAGTTCGATGTATGTATAATGAATCACGGTAATGTGATATGACTCATATAATGCTACATGCTGTCACAAGCACTACAACGCTACCGAGGTCGAGGTGGGTTGATGCCTTCTCCAATAACGAATACCTGGAGCGCAGACAGGTATTTGGAGGTGAGGAGGCGGCATAAACCTATAGCCTATTGCGGTGGTGGGGTGGGTTAAAGCTTCACTGTCGTTTGGTTTCGAGGGAGCCGACAATTCTCTTATCGCCTAAAAAATTCCCCTTCAGTTAAGCATTCATGAAAATATAATAATTCCGAGGTAGAGCGAATTAGATATTAAAGGACATTTGTAGCTCGATGTATATATATATATATATATATATATATATATATATATATATATATATATATATATATATTATATATATGCTTACTTACATAAATATATTAATGCCAAGGTAACCAATGCTGCTTGCTAAGGTAATACAACACTGTAGAAATTTGTGCAAACCTAATCAATATTTTTTAACAGTGACGGTCTAGTTTACACGGTTGTGTTTTTGTTTATCGGGTACCGAAAAAATGTCTTGGATCGTGACTCTGCGATACCGATTTTAGATATAATCAAACATATACGATAATTATATGGATATATTTGTTTTAATGGACTGAATTTTCTTATTAATTTTTCATGGAAAGAGCTTTTCAAAAGCTCAGGCGAATATGAAGGAAAATTCCGAGGCGACGGATGAAATGAGCATTGTGGCAATCAATCTTAAATCAGTATGGGAAAAGCTTGTTATTCCGATTTCTGTTTTAAATGAAAAGGGGTAGAAAACTGTCTTGCGGCTAATAAGAATTTTTAATCTAAATTTATTCACAGCTTTTCATTCAGTCCATTACACGAGCAGGATCTTCGGCAACTTTGACGCTTATAAACCCTGGTACTTGCTATTCCTGATCACCGACTATTTGTAAGTCAGTAATCGTTTCTGCGGAAACTGCTTCGTGATACATTAAAAATAAAAATTCAGTTAGCAATTTTCGAATATCCACTATTTATTTACGTATGAAGTAGCACCATGATTTATTTCCTTTGGTAAGATTTTG